>NC_090778.1:21345000-21645000 GCF_040054535.1 Antennarius striatus
TTTATATATTTATGATGGTAATTTTTTATTCATTTTTATTTAACTATGTGTAATACGTCATTATATTACTACTCCATTACTATTACTACTCTTTATAACATCCAGATTTTTTTTCTTGCTGTTTTAGTCTCTAAATGGTCTGTATTAGTATCTGCATCCTTTTCGAATTTCTTGTTTCAATAATTTAAAAAGCACCCTGAGTGGGATGCAAATTTTCTGAAAGATAGTTTTATCAGTAAATTTTTATTGATGTTTAATTTATACAGCAGCTGATAAAAGAAGAAAGCAAAAAGATAATATCAAGAGAAAAACCCTTTTTAAAAGAAAAAAAATACTGCAGTGACCTTGGTACAAAACACTCAATTTATTAACACCTCCGTAGCCAATTCTTGATTCGTGGACTTGTCTAATGGTATAAAAATATATATTGTTTATGTCGGTCTGTATAGTTATTTTAGATCTGCATTATGTGTGTCCTCCAGCATCTGTATAGTAAAGAAGACAACGCAAAGAGAAAAAACATTTTGTACACCGTGGCAAACGGGGAGCTTAAAAGGATTTTTTTTTTTCCGGAATTATGAGCTTGTTTATCTAAACTCTGAAAAATTCAATTTTGGTTAATACTGTAATAAATAATAATGAGATGTGCTGGACTGTGTGTGTGTGTGTGTGTGTGTGTGTGTGTGTGTGTGTGTGTGTGTGTGTGTGTGTGTGTGTGTGTGTGTGTGTGTGTGTGTGTGTGTGTGTGTGTGTGTGTGTGTGTGTGTGTGTGTGTGTGTGTGTGTGTGTGTGTGTGTGTGTGTGTGTGTGTGTGTGTGTGTGAATCTACCTCATATGCTAATGCTGTTCTGACCGGCTGGCTTCATTACTGTCTGTCTACAACAAACTGACCAAGGTCAGTAAAGGTTGCAGAGATGATGGGGGGCCAAAACCATGTGCACAAATTAATCTGCTGTTTAATCTAATACTGCAACATGGCACCGGGTGTCTCAGTCCTATTAACACAATTGTAATTGCACTTGAGAAGGAATGGACACACACATTCCAGAAGGGTACATTCACACTTAAATATATGTAACACAAAACTAAATATGTTACTCAATCATGCAGCAGAGAACTATCTTACACATTTTAGGTGGATCCTTTGTTAAGAAAAGGAAATAAATTTCAAGTAAAACAAGGTACAGTAACTTCTGGTGAATTCAATGAGTGCAAACTACATGCGTCCATATTTATATGGCGTTGCACATCTTAAACCACCGTGCACTGTTCATTAACATGGTAATATCCAAACAGCAGGGTACAGTCAAAAACAGCAGATCATTATTAGGATCCATCTCATTACGCTTTCATGAGATTTAAAAGTTAGCTGGGAAAAAAACTTCAAAACTAAGTCATAGATAAAACACACAGTGAGGTGCCAAGTTTACCCCACCAAACTTAATTTTTCCGCCAAGAGACAATGCATGGCCTCCGGCAAGAGAGACAGTTGGCCGACAGCAACTGGATTAAACAAAGCAATTTAGGCATGCTAAAATTTCAGTTGATATTTACTGATACCAGTAATTACTTGGGGGGGGAAAAGAAAGAAATTGCTGATTAGATTTAACCTTTGTGTTGCAGGAAGAACAGTGTCTTTATTAGAAAAAAATATATAGCCAAGTCTAAGAGGTCTAAAACAAAGAAGAAAGATGTAAGTCAAAGATTTTGTGTGATACTCACTGCAGTGAGATGGATGACTCCCTGAGAGGTCACCGGGCATCCCATGAAGCCAACAAATTGCAGCTCAGGACAGTGTTCTGCAACTGCCCGTACCGAACGATCAGTGACCTTGAGAACAGAGAAAAGAGTGGTTAAATTATTGTTCTGGCCAAAAAAAATGTCAATATTTGCATTTAAAAATAACAAATAGTCATGAATTCTGAAGTGACCCTAATTTTCTTTTCATTTTGACAATTTGTTTGATTACTTTAAGTATACAGTAGCTATAAATTTCAGGATCATCTGGAACATAATTTCCATGAGACGGGTTTTTTCGGATGAAATTCTAAATATGTCCCCCTTGTGTGTGGTGGGGTTGGGTGTGATGTGATGAGAGACTTATGATAGGTGGGAAAGATTGCAGAAAAAGTGGAGCAGGATGCAGATATTACACAAGCTAAACAGCTATAAGAGCATCTAAGTCAAGCGGTGAGGATGTAATGATGGATGGACCTCTCCCCATCATTCACTCAGCCATCTACTAACAGCTCATAATGGATCAAAGATCAATAGGGAAGCAGAGCATTTCCACCAGCTTCACTGTAGTCATCAATACGGGTATTGATAGCAGAAAAACACTCAACACTGCAACAATACATTGGAGGCTGTTTGTCCTGTACTTCGTACATCCTGACTGCCTCTTAAAACTCGTCAATGACAACATTAAAATAAAATGAGAAGAGCGAAAGAAAAGAGCTGAGTCAGTACTGCGATTAAATGAGAATCCAAAAGGAAAACAAAAATCAAAGTTTATTAAAGAACAAAAATCACTCTCTGGACATCCCTGTCAAAACCTTCTGTATTCCATTTTTCCACTTCCAAAAACCGAGTCAGGCAGAAAGTAAATATGAATATATGCAAAAAGCACATCAACTAGTGATGGGTGCATACAAACACAAACTCTTCCCTATCACTTTATACTTTTTTCAAGCCTGTTAGAATGCATTTAGGATTAAATCTGAATCTGACATGTTTTGAAACTAAATGAAAGATATCGTGAATTTTAATAATCAAAAGAAAAGTTGAAGTTACATGCCAGAAACTAGAGCTGAGAAGGCAACATGAGTCCACAATTAGAAAACACCAACAGTGTCAGTCAATGCCAAATTGTCCAATATACAGTATGTGGTAGCAATCGTGTCGTGTATCTATCAAAGTTACAGTACAATTAATTTGATGCAATTTTATTATAGGCAATTCTCAGACCCTGTACAATAGAAATCTGAGTGATTTCCTCTTAAATAAATAATTATTCCATCAATTAATCAAGGGGAAAAAATTAAATAAGATAAGATATACTTTGTTTATCCAAAACTAGGAAATTAAAAATATTTAAGATATTAGTCTGAAGTCATATAATCTCATCTCTCATCTCTCTCATATGACCTGAAGATATCTACTTAACATTAACATGCTAGCATTTTGAAGGTAAGGATGATACAGTAGCATATTTACATTGGAATTTGTACCACAACTGTGCACAAATGTAGCCTCAGAGCTGGTCGTGTGGCTGTGGACTCAACACTGTTAAAAGCAGTGATGGTGGACATTCCACATAGATTGAGTTGTAGTTCTGCAGTTCCATTAATTGTGTACAGTTATTTTCATGTTTAAAATGAGATCTATACGAAAAAGTATCAAGGATTAGTCACTGTAATTATAAATAAATATTTCCCGAGTGCTGAGGTGTGCAGTTAACTCAAACGGGACAAAGCTGAGGTGAAGGTAAGCTATGAAGGAATTGCACATATGTGCACGGTATGCTTTTACTGCACAGCGTCTGCATGTTTGTCTTTTAAAAAATGGAATTCAGTTTGTCAACATCAAACCGTTTTTCCACATAGATACGGCTGTGCGTACAAGCTGCAGTAGCTCATTACACTCACTAACTTTATATAGAGCAATTGTTGCGGGATATCAATGCCTGGAAGCACGTTAAAATTCTACATACTGATCAACACTTTCTGCAGTCAGTAAAGATTAACTGAAGGTGATTAAGTGTTGCTGCTCTTGGACATTGATGCATACAGCAACTGATCTGCAGGGGCCAAGTGGAGGTGTGTATGTGTGTGTGTGTGGGGGGGGGGGGTCGTCAAAGGTGAACAGAGCAGAGTTGTCTATTTGAGTATGAAAGTGAGGTAGGGTGTGGGCTCCAGGAGGGCCCCGGATGAGTTGAGCAGCTGGCAGGTGAAGTGAGCTGGCCAAAGCTTCCCTAATATGGCGTCTGCCAAAAAACCATCAAAGAAAACACTTTCAGGTTGACTATCAGCAGAATCAAAACACTACATACCGCCATGTTCTTCAAATCAGAAACGTGTGCAAGAGAAACACATGAATAACAGCCAAATCCACCCCCAGATTGTCTGTCATGCCGGCGTTTATGCTGACAGAGTGTGTGGGTGCAGCAGTGCACGATTGTGCATGAGTGTATGCACTTGCGCTTGAGAGCTGAAGACACAAAAAGGAAGAAAGGGTTACAGTAACTCACAGCAGGCGAAAGGGGAGACTGAGGAAAAATAAAAGAAATCTCGCCAGAGCAGAACAGACCAGGAGGGTGTGGAAAAAATCACATTAACCATGTATATATGCGTGTCTGTGTGTGTGTGTGTGTGTGTGTGTGTGTGTGTGTGTGTGTGTGTGTGTGTGTGTGTCTGTGTGTGTGTGTGTGTGTGTGTGTGTGTGTGTGTGTGTGTGTGTGTGTGTGTGTGTGTGTGTGTGTGTGTGTGTGTGTGTGTGTGTGTGTGTGTGTGTATGTATGCACACATGCCCGATTAGACCATTAGCCTTCCTCACTAATATTTGTCTCCAAACTACAAAAGCACAGAACGATGTCCTGAATTTCTCTTTGCTTCCTCCTCAATTTTTCGTGGTCCTGGGTTTAAAAACAAGATAAGAGTCCTGGAAGAGCTTTGGAGAAGACACTGCTCATCAGGAAAGGCCACTCAGACTTTTACACGGGATCCAGTTTACTGGTTTAAAGGAAAGGAAAGGGGATGGGATAGCAGAATTGCTGCAGTAATAAAGACAGCAATTGTGTGCGTGTGTGATAATTGTTAGAAGTGCTGTGGTAGCAAAAAGAGGTAATGCTGTATGTGACTTTGTGGTTTTTGACTGGTGGTCTTTTCTCAGAAAATAGTGCGGTGGTACCCAGAAGCCATTTCCCATACAAACAGAGCATTTCAACTTGTCAATACGGTCTATGATAGAACTTGTTCAACTCCCTCAGACACACAGGCGAAAGAAAAGCGTAAAGAAAAAGAATGGAGCAGAATGACAAGGGTTGCTTTCATTCTATTGTTTTCTTCCTCCCACTAAAGTTTTACATCCATCCCTGATATAAAACTAAACGATTATCAACAACAAACACAACGCAGGAAGAACTCTCCATCACTCACACCATTAATTGTGTTGTGTCTTGCTTTTATTTCCTCCTCTGTAAGCGCTTCACTCTCACACAGACACACATACACGCCTACAGGTGAAGCCACTTTCATCATTGAGAAGGATGGCAAGGAGTGTGTGGAGGGCAGGCCAACTATCATTTGTCTGTTTCAAACTGATTATGATACACAATCACATGAACACACCCACAAAGAAACTCATTCATCCCTCACCCATCTATAAAATGCACTTTCATACAGAAAAAAAAAGTTAAATTCTTTTTTCTTTCTTTTCCAATTGGAGCTGCTTTGGTTTGGGGCTGCTCCAAAGTGAGTGACCAAACAAAAGAATGGACAAAGGGTGAAAACCTTTCAGATATTTAGTTTAGACTTACTTTTTACCAGCTAGCAGAACAGGTTGAAAGCAATTTGCATTACCTGAAGTCATGTAAATGAAGGTCTTGTGACAAAGGGAAGTATGAGTCTAGGTCACACCTAGAAGGTTTTATTCAACATTTCATAGATTTAGCAATGTACCACTTATTTGGTTGCTGAAGCATTCTATTAAAACGGTTTTGCGTTGTGGAACAGATTGAACAAAGCATATTTATAGAGGTTGCCTATCTTGCAATAAAGCAGGTCTTTCAAAGTTTAGGTGCTTGTTGCTTCAGGTAATTTTGGTTTAGTCCGGATAATAAATCAATTAATTAAAAAAAAAAAATTCAGTAGGCAATTACAAGCTGCACAGACATTTACAACAAGAGGATGCAATTTAACCTGTAGGTGGTTTTGGCCAGAGCTTTCCCAATGAAAAGACATTGAACTAACACTGGAGTCACATTCAGAGAACTGAACAACCGTTCATCTGAACACAGCCTTACACTTAAGGTCCTTACTCCTTGGTTTGTTCGTTTTTTTCATTTTCTTTTTCAGTTCAACAGACACAGCCCATGAGCGTAACCATTACTGATACCAGAGGGGAGAGTAATTTGCAGCTATTTGTAAGACTAGTGGAACTAACTGCAACAGAGACTTGATAACTAATCGCGCCATAATTAAGCATTCAGAAGGAATCGCCTGTCGGGCCAATAAGTTTAGACCGATCATTAATAAAGGCTGATTAAGCAGCGGAGTATCTACATTATGCTTAGGATGAGTGTAGCATTCAAGACCGACTACGATTCTGTAGATGATGTGAGAGTATGGTAAAACTCTATAGATTAATGTCCGTCGAATTTGATAATAGCTTAATAGTCTGTTATAATACTAAACAGATTAAAACAAATCATAGATAAGAATAAATAATAAGCGCAAAAATTACTTCATTGTTGTTTCACTAGAATTGATAAAAACAATACAAATATTAGGTTTTTTTCAGTCACTAACAAGCATTTGTCCAAACAGTAGTCACATTTTCAAAACTCTAAACACAATTAGCACAGCATCAGACTTTTGTGGCCATACCATTCACACATTTCATGTTGTTTTCACTCAATATGCAGTCAGTGTACATATTTCCACAATGCTTCCATTTTCTCAACAGACAATCTATACCTCCCAACAAAATTATGGATTGTTTTTTTTATAATTTACGATTATTAACACACAACATCCCACAATAGCAACCACAATATTGCAAACCTTAGATACAGTATAAAAACCTCTGCTTCTGAAATGATATCAGTTCCAAAACAATATATCCCAGATGATAAACAAACAATTGAATATTCATTTATTTATTTATTTTTAAATTTTATTTTATATACTCAATTAATCCTGAAAGGGAAATTAGTGGCCCACTCTAGTGTTAGTAATTTATACGTGCATATATTAGTGTGCACAGGCCCTGAACACACACATGGGTCCTGTACGCATGCAGAGGGATGTAGAGTGGTGGGCAGCCCCTTTATGGTGTGCCCAAATGAGCAACTTGTAAGGGTGACGGCACCTTGCTCAAGGGCGCCTCGGCAGTGCTCTGGAAGTGAGCTGACACCTCCCACTATCAGCTCATACTCCGGGTTTTTTTGGGATAGGAGTAGGAATCGAACCGCCAATCTTGGAACATTGGACGACCCGCTCTACCACTGAGTCACTGCCCCCCCATTGACACACAGCTGATCATTACCATGGGTGGATCCGGCATACCGAGCGGCTCTATCCCAGGTGCATTGCCTTGGAAGATATCAGAGATCGTAGCGATTAGAGACAGTAATTTTGTGTCTTTTTTGCTGTTGTTGTTTTTTGTTCAGAATGCTCTTGTGTGTTTCATGCCTATTTTGTTCAATGTAAGCTTTTTCTTTTCTATCATATTGTGAACAGTATTTTTACTGTACCTCCTGTAATAAACTGTAAAGGAAAAAAAAACGATTTGCTCTTTACTGGAATGCTTTTGAATCTGAACATTACATGTGGACATACAGTTCCTAACCAATAAATTTTGTGTACATTTTGCATGCAAATAACAGTAAAACTGAAACATAAAAGTCTATGCAATTTTTATAATGTCAACGATATCCAGTATTTTGAAACCTGGTGTACTTTGATTGACTGCATGTACCTTATGAAGTGAAAACAAGCATTATTGTTTGACACAGTAATTTCATTTTGAGTCAAATATCCAGTGTTTTGGTAAAATGTGTGTACAGAAAAAGATGATTCTATTTTGAAATGAAGAGTTAGTGTTTATTTAACAAAATGTGTTTATGAGAAGAAAATTGACCATTTGGTCAATAGTGCTTTCTAGGTGTGAGTTTGTGTTAAGAGTTTAGAAAAAGTATTTGAAGAATGGATAAGCGCTTGCTAGCGACTGAAAAAAACTGTAAATTGCTGTACTGTGTTTTTATACACCGTCACAACACCTGACGATAATGTTGAAAATTATTCTCTCGAATGTCTGCTCTTTCAAAGGCAATCCTTTATTCCACAAATACTGATATTGCAGAGGGTTCAAAACAGCCCTGGAATACACACACAGATATACACACATGCACAAACTTGGGTCCACACTCATAAACTCACAAACACACAACAACCCACTAACTCTCTTTTTAACGAGCTCAGATGGGCTGTATTGATGCGAAGGACTGGTGATCTGGCAAAAATCTAAATGAAAACTTATCATCCTCTGTAATATCCAATGCCTTGAGACAAAGGCATCACAGAAAGTCATAAAGTTTTACGACAGCAAGGGAGAGTCTCTTTACTGTGCTGTCTCGGTGCTGATGAGCAGATACTGTGCTCTAAGTGCAGGGCGGTTTTGCTCATAGTTATGCAGCTGGAATGATCAGAAAACCTCTCAGAGATGACCGTCGAAAGCTTCAGTAAGACAGATTCACATTCAGATCTGCCCATATATGATAAAGGACATGCATGCTCTGACATACATTAACTTTACCATACAGACAGGTTGCGTCAACACAGGTCACGTGCAGCCCCGATAGTTGTGAGCTTCCTGGTCTCGAGACGTCCACATTTATGAGACATGGTGAGAAGGGAACACAGAATTCATAGCAGAGAGAAAGCAGAAGTAGAGGAAGAGGACAGAGAAAACGGAATCGGGGGATGAGAGACCAGCAATCTATTCATGTTAATATAATGTAAGTTCAATGTATTGCATGGCCGCTTCTTTAATGTCTGTAAATTCTGACTGAACACAGAAATGACAGACACGCAGTGAAAAAGATGGAGAAGTGGTATGACAGGACAAACAAGCTGTGTGTGTGTGTGTGTGTGTGTGTGTGTGTGGGGGGGGGGGGGGGTGCGTGCGTGCGTGCGTGCGTGTGTGAAGGGGAGTACGTAAATATGAGAACAATCGGATCACATTAGAGGCCTGACGGGATGAGGAGCCATGATGAGAACCCTGAATCACCAACATCTAATCAATCAGACTAATTAACCGAGCTTTATGAACACAAGGCCGAGCTGACAAAGAATCCACCGACACACAGATTAATAATGATTACTGAATACACTGCAACACATTCTATTAACAATCCATCTTCATGCCCATCCAGCGACTGCATAAGCTGCTTCCTCGCTAGTCTGGGAAAATCTTCTGAAATGTTTTAAAGGTTCTTCTGACTCCATCAAGACTTCAAAGTGAATGGAATGCCATTCAACAGATTTCATTTTTATCTGATGGAGCGTGACACTGAAAATGACTCGGTGCGTTAGAAGTGTAATATAATTTTGCTACACTGGTGACTTTTCACAGTATAATTCAAAAGACTGACATGGTGGATATGAAAGAAGCCCTCAGTGGGCAGTCTGAATGCTCAGCTTTAGAACACAGTCTGTGGTCAGGCTGGATGCACAGCTCTCCAAGGCTCACCCATGGCCTCACAATATGGAAAGGCTAAACAGTAAACACAGAAGTAAATCCAGAAACACATTCTTCTTCATGTACACATTTTGCATTTGTGTGGGTGTGTGTGTGTTCAAGTCAAAAAAGAAAGGTCTATAAGTCTGCATGAGTGCGAGGAGTGTCGGTCTGACCTGCTACTGGGTGACGCCGGAGGTCAACAGTTTACATTGCCCACTTGACCACCCATGATGCTGGACTGTGGGCTGTCACCATCTTGTTTTGGTAAAATCTTATACTGTGTCTGGCTCTTCATTTTTCTGTCTGCCATTTCAGTGGAAACAGCAAAAACATTTATTTGCTACTATCTTTATTATTGTCTCAATGCTAAATTTTCCTGCTTTTTAGTTTGTGCGGGAATAAATGTAAAAAATGAACAAAACTCTGTCAGAAGGCTTTTGTAAAATCAAATGAGCACAGAACATGCGTTTGGGTGTGTGTAGGGGGGGGTGTGCGTGTGTGTGTATCTCTGATTGTTATTCAAACTGCTCTACTGTACACAGTCGCAAAAAATGGTACAAATTATCTGAAAAGCACACTATATTCCTCAAAAATCGAAGCTGGCTTAAATAGATGACTGTGTTTGAAAAATGAAGCTTCAAGGATCAATAGAGCCACTCTTCTCCAGCTGTGGCCATCTCAGGAAAAAACGAGATCCATGAAAAACTTTTGCTACCCTTTTCACAAACCTCAAAGTAACTGCTTTTTTTTTTTTTGGAAAGTAAGACCTCCTAGTTTGAACAGAAGGTAGTATTTTATTCCTTCTTAATGGAAATCAATTAATGTGCCACCTCTAAACATGTATTTTTCTCTCCAGCAAACCCATTTGTCAAGAAATTGTGTCTCATTCTGTACCAAATCTTGATTCTAGGAAGGACTGAAATCTGCATGCTCAATCACCAAAGTGATTGATCGCCTCATCTGTACCCTCCACTCTCCGCTGAAAAACTAGAACTAAGGCAGTCAGAGACTGCAACATCCTGCAACACCCCTGAATCTAAAGTTTTACCCTTACCTACTTGCATAGGTCAATGATCAAAGCTGATGCTTTGACCTACTTTCATAGTTCAAAGTTCTTTCATAGTTCTACGGTCTTACTCACACTGTCCTAGCTCTTTCAATCTTATCCGGTTTCTGAGTGTACAAAAGTTGAAATATGATCTTGACCTGGTTTTTTCAAGGTCATGATCTCATTTTCATCCCCTTTGCCACCCGAGTAATGTGCTTTTTGTTTCATCCTTCTATCTGCAACGCTTCCGAAGATATTTGGTGGACTAACGAACGGACGGATGAACGGACGGATGAACGGACGGATGAACGGACAGACGGACGAACGGACGGACAAACACAAGAACACTGACAATTACACAATTACAATACATAACCGCTTTGAAGCGGGACGTAATTACCTGTCATTTACTCAGCATTTCCTGAAGACGTTCACATGCTGTCTTTTTCTTCGCGATATAACTGTGTGTGTGTGTGTGTGTGTGTGTGTGTGTGTGTGTGTGTGTGTGTGTGTGTGTGTGTGTGTGTGTGTGTGTGTGTGTGTGTGTGTGTGTGTGTGTGTGTGTAATCACACGTGTGTGCAGAACCAGGGGGTGACTGCTTCTCGAGACCCCTGCACAGCAGTTTCCATGAGATGAAGAAAGAGATTTGTTCCCGGCCTGTTTCCCGATGGATCAATAATGCTTTGTCGTATGTAAGATGGAAATCAAAAGCTACTGCTGAAGAGGCCAAAAGACATACTTTTCTCTTGTAAATGCAGCTATTACATTGTACTGTAAAACTGTTCTCGTGAGGTTTATATCACAGTGAGTTCTGTTCCCAAGCAACGCATTAGTAGTTTGTTGTACTGAATGTCAAACCAAAATCAGTGTGGAGAAAGCCAAATGTCAGATTTTACTCCTGATGACTGACAACTGCACAACATTGTCTAAGTCCTTGAATACCTCTCGAGGATTCAAATCTCAGTGTGTTATTTTCCAAGTCACATATTCACTGAGGAGATTGTCTTTATTAATGCCACCTTACCATGTTCTTTCTACAGCACTGTGCTTCCTGTACAAGATGACACGTCAACACACTCATCTATGCTTAACTGATGAAAGCTTAAGATGAAGATGTTGACTTAAGTGTTTTCTTACAGTAGAAATTGCAATTGCAAATTGCTGACTTATGCTAGGTTTGTAAATACATTTTGTTAGGGTTAGGTAGGAAAAAAAAGGTCAGGTAGAAAAATCCAGGATAAATAAAGCTGGGGGTTGATGTATAGCCATGTAACAACAAAAACCTTGAAACACTGCTTCTTTTAAAATGTTTTTAGTGTTGGTTGATGGATTTTACTCTATGTATGCTATTTCTAACTTTATTCAGTTTTCAAATTCTTCAATTTCCGTGTACAATATGTCTTCTGTAGTTCCTTTCATCCTTATTTTAACTACTATTACCAAATTTACCTTAATTTGTAGCCTTATTCTTTCAGGAAGATAATAATAATTGGACTGGATTTATAATGACCTTTTCTCTGCACTCAAAATGCTTATATTTCTTTACTTATAAAAAACCAGATTGTTTTTACTGTTGATTCTACTAATACCCTGGTTTCTGCAACAGTGCAGACAATCAGTCTGTTAACTATATCCATCAAATCCAGATAATTTAAGGTTTTTTCCAATCTACTGAATTTAGTTTTATCAAACAATGGTCAAAATGAAAAATGAGACCAAAAATTCAAAATAAGAGATTTTCTTGACCTAGCCACAGCCGCTTTCACCATTATTTGAGCAATGTCAATCACAATGATCTCTCTTTCATGATAATTCCTACACGACGATCAACTGTTCAACATGTGCAAACACAGCAGAGACAGCTTTGAAACCTAATGAAGTACATCCATGTGATGTTGCAGGTTTTATCACATTAGTCAAGCTAACATATGCAAGTAAAACATAAAAAGGAAACTCTTGAAATGTGATCATAATCAGAATTGTGTGCCTGTGAATGTATTTAATGATAGGGAAATGTAAGCACAGGACATACTGTAATATGTTTAAACAATGCAAGTTCACCTTTATTAAAGTGTTGGCAGCCAGTGTGAATGATCTTCAGGGCTCAGAGGCTCACTGGTGGTCTGTCCTTTTCACAAAGACCTGGAAACCACCGGGAAACTAAACCTCTTAACCCTTCACTGTTCCCTTGGTAAATGGCCAGGACAATCTATCAGGGTGGACCTGAAATAGACTTTTAGGCTGTGGGTTTTACTTATAGATCAGCTTCATGTCTCATACTAATGATGAAAAATGGGACCTAAAGAGACCAATTTGGTCATGGACCTGGATCAGAATGGCAAGCGACTTGCTCATGTACCTATCAATGCCTGGCATTACAGCTATAGGCCATATTGGATTGTTCTGTTCAGCAGGGTATGGAGGGACCTACTGCCTCTTCTTCTTATTGACACTAGAACTCAGCATATGGAGTGTGAACTGGCAAGCGAACTAGCAAAAAAATAAAGTAATTTTTTTTAAAAATGATTGTCTCTTTATTTATTTATTTCTTTGTAAAACTGTGGTTTCAGAATGTTTGGATTTCTCTGAGAGGATATTGATTTAGTCAGTGAATCTTTGATGGTAATCCTTGCTAAATAAGCTATTCAGCAAACATGATAAAGCTTCAGGTGGTGAATGTGCGAAAACTTTCAAAGATATCTTTTCAAAGATAGTAGGCATTGAAGTGCCAATTTTAAAAAAGAAAATAATAAGCTTTATTTCAAGAAGGCAGCTTAGGAAAGACAAAAACTACTGGTTATAATTATGATCACCCAACCATGTTTTTTTTCTTACTACAGCTGTTTGTAGTGATCTCTTTTCTTTTCTTTTTATTTTCATTGGCTAATACCAATGAAAAGTTTTTATAAAGCAGATATTTGCAAAACACATAATTTAATAATAACAATAACATAATAACAATAAAACAATAACATAATATTTAATAATTAGGTTAAAGGAGATTACCTACATTTCTGTTGTCTCAACATGGTATTTTATCAATTCGAGGGAACAGTCTTTCAGTATTTACAGAGAAGTGACCATATTTTAGGTCACAACCAGATCTTGCTCAATACTCAGCAATATCATTAGCATGAAACTCCTGCAAACTTGTATCTTGCAATTCTGCTACATTCATTCTATATGACACGTGCCTCCCAGCTGCAAAAACCTGACCTGTTGTCCCAGCTTCTGTAACCATCAGTCATGTTGATGTTAAACACAGGTGGAACTTGGTTTGAGGAGTTCTCAACATGAAGGAAAGCCTCAACACTAATAACATGAATAGTGAAAGCTAAGGCACAGACTGATAGAGCAGAAAGAGTACGGGAAGAGAAAAGCCAAAAGGGAACATATTCCCTTGTCATAATAAGCGTTTTGAATGCAAACTAAATCATTACATCTGATGCTGTTGTGTTGTTCAGTGGGCAGGCACTGCAAACTGATTTGTCTTTAAGCAGTAAAGCCTCACACTTCACCTTGTCGGTAACAGCAGGCCGGAGGAACCCAGAGCTAGCCTGAAGGCAGCAGCCCCCCCTGCCCTCACAGCCTTTGGGCATGTAGTCTTTGCTTCCATGGGCTTTATGATGAGTGCTAGAGGAGTGTTGTGTGGACAGCTGACATCCCAAATACCATGAGAAAAGTACAAGAGAATATCTTGGGAGTGCTGTTATGCAGATGACTTCCAGGTAGGTGACAGTGCCCAAGGCAGAGAAATTAGAAGATCGTTACATTTTTACGGTGTGTGCCGTGACCGTTCACAGGACATTATTCGTGCTGCTGGTATGAATACTGACACGGATAGTTATCTACTGTCAAACAGACAGTAGTATGATTGAAATAGAATGCAATGGGAAAGCAGAAAAGCTTTTTCCATATATTTTATGAGTATTGTAAGTTAGCCTCTAACCAAGTGCCCTGAACAGTAACTGAATGTAAAGATAACCCACAATTCTGCTGCGATCAATTCTCATTCTGGTTTGGAGCTCATATGTTAAATGTGCCTGGAGCAACTATATAACATATCAGAATTGATTTCATATAGTTCAGCTATTCTGTCAAGACCAACAGGTAGCGGAGAGTAGAGGCTGCAACAGAGCAAGTAAAGGCATGACTATGCCATGGGGTCCTGGTAAAAACAGTAGCCACAGGAGGGATAAAGTATGCAATCGTGGACTCCCCCGTTTCGACAAGACTCGGGGCAAAGAGCAGAGGCAACTGGTCCAGAACGTAGTAAGAGCAGCTGTTGAGAAAGAGTGGTTCACCAGAGCAGTGTGGATGAGGAGTGATGAAACAGCAAGGTGTCTGGACTAGATGGGAGCAAGTTGTGGAGAGAAAGATCACATGGACTGACGTGGTGGGCAGAGACACACCACGTCAAGTTCCTGGTCTAGGAAATCTCCGGTGTCCTTCCCAGTGCCTCTAACCTGCAATGCCAATACATCAGCCTGCTCCATGTGCCCAAAAACGCTGAGGGAAGACCGTTAACGATGGCAACACGACATGGTTTCAGAAGTCTTGACACATGAAGAATTAGACACAAAAGGACACTTTCTTTTTTGTACATGGAACGTTCTCAAGCTACTCATGATATTTGAAATGACACACTGGGGCACGGTTGTTTCCCCCTGTCTTGTGTGGATAACAAAGGGGCTGAAGAGAACAAACTGTTGTGGCACTGTAACACAATCTCTGTGTGAAGGACATAAACACAAACAGCTAAGCAGTCAGTGTTAAACCTACATTCACTACCATATTACCAATGCCAGTGCTAATTCTACAGGAGCTAGGTCACACACAGCATGGCTTGAATAATAAATGAGTCTTTAACAAGGCCTGGGGTATCAGCAAACCTGTGTGTGTGCTGTGGAAAAATGGAAAACTGACCTTTTGTGTTGACTTACATTGCTCAATCACCCCATCCATGGACTTTCTGCAAAGGTTGTTAGAGAACCATTGTTCCCCTGGGTACCATGGGGTACAACAGGTGAGACGGATGGAATGAAATTCATGGTGAAAAAAGGAGGGTGCGGGAGAATTAAATTAATTTAGAAAAGAATACAGCGGAACAAAAGCAACGAGAGGAACAGTGAGTGTGAAAACACTGGAGGGATGGTACGGACTTGCCAATGAGGAAGGTATTAGATGAAAATGGGGCCTTATTGGCAGAGAAAGTCACGTATTTGTTGCAAACCTGTAAAGGTTGCACCGATGTTTCATTGCATCAAAATAGCTAAGTCTCAGTTTATGAGATATGAGTTGACGTATGACAGAACAGAACACATAGACGAGTATATCTCATGCATATGTATCAGGAACTGCAGAAACATGCTAAAATACACCAGTGAAACACCAAATGTACTGACTGTACTGACATGTAAGTAGAGTCTGTAAGCAAAAGCACATCTGAAATCAAATACTCATATTTGTTTGGAGCAGAGCACGGAAATACTAGCATGGCTCCCCGGTGATTTGTTGTAGAGTATAAAAATAATAAAAGTCATGATGTCTACAATAGGGACAGGCCTGTGTTTTACCACACTCAGTGGATTTCAAACAGCTTATGGGCACTGAAGTAATGAGGTAATTAACAAAAGGAGAATTTTTGGAAGAAACAGAAATACAATACAGCAGTGTTGACACTAGAACTGCACAAATGCACATGTTGTAATTTCCACATATCACACTATAGGCATTATGATATACTTGAAGGAAGACATTTTAAGTTAAACCATAACCCCTGAAGGGAAAAGCCGAAAGGAAAAAAAGAAGAAGATTATTCTAATGTATATATTCTGAATATGAAGCAAATGCCCAGAGAAAGTTAACTGAACTGAAATATCTCCTTAAGCTGTGTCTATTTTATTAATTAAATTGTATTTTTTAATTAAATTTATTTATTTGATTAAAAGATCACTAAATAAATGCTATATATCAAATTTGTGTAGAAAGCAAAAAAACTATATTACAAGAAAATATCAGACCAACATTTTAGACCAACATTTTCATTGTTTTAATTTCACTCACTAGACTTAAAATCAAAATCTGATGATTGCTGATGACCTACACAGATGTCACGCTGATATTTTCGAGTATATCTGATATTTTTAAAAGATTGCTTTAGTTATAATTAATTATGTGTGGACAACATTAGAAAATTTTGTTCCTCAGCCTTAAAGTCCACCATGTCAGTAAGTATAGCTAGAAATATGTTTCAACAATGGTGTCCAAACTAACCTAATTTAAATAATAAAATATAAGACTAGTCATATTTTCCTATTTTTCCATTAATTTCCATTTGAGGTTTTTCAAAAAAATAATTGATACTGACAATTACTGTTATTTTTCATTATTTTATTATATTTAAGTAAATTATGTTGAAAGTCGCAAACACTTTGGGCTAACATCATATCCACAAGTATCAAAAGAAAATAAATAACAACACCAATATAACTCCAAAGCTTGCCATCAGCACCTACAACCTGTGTCAGTCTGAGAGTTGCAAGGCAAACACACAGTATGAACTGAATGAGTCTATTTTCCCTGTTAGGAAGTACAGGTAATAAAAGTAAGCCGAGGGAGGATAAAAGAGTGGCACATTTACAGTCAGCATTAGGGGTTTACATAAAAATCTGATGTGATGGGATGGCCTGCTGCAGAGTCAACTCAGCAGGGGTTGACTTGAGATGTGCTTCTCTGTGCTTATCTTGAGCAATCTTATAAGTTATCATGGAGGGAGCCATCACAAATCCCTGGTGCATTAGCAGTGTAATCAAATGGCTACAGTATCAAACAGATATAGGTGCTACGTAAACAGAAAATTGCGAGTGTTGCAGAATTTTTTAGTCAAATTTTCTTTTTCAATATGTGAGAGAAACATACACATTTGTGATGAATGACCAACTGAATCATTCTCAGCCAGTAAATGGAAACAGTTTAAAATAAATAAAAGAACATCAGCAGCACCACCGGGACTGAGAAAACCTCAGCTAATGTCATTGATCAATAGTAAAAACAAGTTTTAGGTAAAGCGGAACAAAGCAAGGGAGCAGAGAGGGAAGAAGAAAGATGAGAGAAGAGAAAGACCAAGAGAGATACCAAATTAGAATGGAGAATGAAGGATTCCATGCCAGAAAGAGGAGAATAACAAGAGACCACAGACAGAAAACTGCAAATGTATTATTAACAAGCATTCCCTGCTGATTGTGGTATCAACATGTGCATAAAGACACACAACCAAACACGCATACAAACCAAGCGGCAGTGTTTGTGGCTCAGCGGGCTCGGATTATAAGCAGGTGATGATTAATGCAGTGGGGTTAACACTTTGATACCCCACCACTCTCCTGGCTGTATTGCTGTGAACATCCTCAAACGGGCTACACCAGCAGAAACACACAAAAACATTCTCAGTACAAATGTCAACACACACAAATAGATAGATAGATAGATAGATAGATAGATAGATAGATAGATAGATAGATAGATAGATAGATAGATAGATAGATAGATAGATAGATAGATAGATAGATAGATAGATAGATAGATAGATAGATAGATAGATAGATAGATAGATAGATAGATACTTTAAATATAAAGTAGATGCAGAAGATTTAACCTTGTCTTTTGCATTTGCTCAGTGCGTTTTATAGAAGTATGTATAGACTGAAAATACAATCCCTGTGTGAGTTGAAGAACCAGGAGATTCTGGGTGCGTCGGAAAGGCAGGCATCCACCAAGGTAAAAAATAAAATCTGACAGTCAGGGTCAACCTCCTCCAGTGTCCAGTGATTCACTATTCCACACCTGTCCATTAAATCCATCATAGACAAGTAGCATCTACAGGCCGCATGCAGGCATGGGGAAATCCTGACAGCAGCCACGCTCAATGATAGTCTAAAATTTGTAAAAACATACAAAATTATTACTAGATCAATTGTTTACTACAAACCTATAATCCTGGTTGGTTGAATTGTTCATTAAACAATATACTGAAACATGAAGAAGCTTGTTGAGTTGGGAAAAGACATTCAAACGCAAACTGTGTATCCACCTGAAGGCAACTTCAGTACTGTAAACCACCTGCTTCATTCTTATAGTTTTTTCTATAAATTTACATCAAACCACCATCCTCAAGCTGTGCTTACTAAACAGATGCTATATGTCTCCTACAACCTTAATTTGACACTCTATTTCCCGCTTATTAGGGTCCCTTCTGGGGCTCCTAACCTTCTAATCAGCATGGTAAGAGGACAGACAGTGACACAGCCTCATTGACTCACCAGGTGTTGAGCTGATCGGGGAGTGGAAAAAAGGTGAAGAAGGGAAATTGAGAGGAGAGGGTGAAGAGTGAAGCGTGAAAAAAACATGAATTATCAATGTGTCACAAGCAAATGGAAAATGATTATTTCATGGTGAGTGTCTGATGTCTGATTCTGAAGTGTAACAATTAATTATTCATTTTTTTCAATGAGATGAATATTTGGCGAATGAAACACAAACCTTTGCTTGAGATAATTTAGGAGAAGGAATGAGGAAGAAGGTCACAGGTCAAAGTCAGACCCAAGGTTGCCACATCTGCTCGAATATCAGAAATCCATTCAAAAACCTGATTTTCTGGTATTTTATGTAAAGTGAGAATAAAACTATAAAAGTATGGACACTTGCAATACATTTGAAGAGTATCGGGCTAAAAACAAATCCATTTAGACTGCCAAACCAACAATTATTAAGGCAGAAAGCTCCTTCACTATAGCAGACCCAATGAATAACCTTGAAAAGGCAGCTCAGGCCATATCGCTTGGGGTTTTCACTGCTAATTACAGACATCGATAAGAGCAAAGCATAACTTATAAAACATGCACATGCAAAAATGCACATGAGAACACAATCCACACAGTAACTCCGTGTATCTCTTTCCACCAAAAAACAAAACAAAAACTGATGACATGCTGTTCTCTGATAGTGGATGTTCAATATCATTTTTCCAAAAAGTTCAAATGACAAAGAAAGGCTTATATAAAGACTAAAGCCTTTTTGTGTTACTTCTGCTCAAGTTGCTTGAACAATCACATCTCTGCTGATCAGATTGCCAAGTAGCAATCTGTGATACAAGGCGAACGCAACAGCGCCAAGGGAGGGTTGTAACTTGCGAGGCAGACGACACACCAACAAGCCAATTCCTCACTCATGTTTTCATCTGTCTTTATTGCTGGTAGAGCAAATTGGAGTGCGCTATATTGTTATTGAGAACAGTGAGAGAAACAAGAGAGAGAGCAAAAACAAGAGAGACAGATGAGAGCAAAAAAGAAAAGTGACACTGACAAAACTGCAAGAAACGGTTCGTAATGACACAGAGAGAGGGTGAAGAGAGGAAAGAGAGAGAAAGACTTATTCAAAGACAAAGTAGGAGAAAAAGGCCACCAGACTAGTGGTATAGGTCAACCCCTGGACTGAAAATGGTAGAGGTAGCACTATGATCAAGACCATTTTCCACATTTAAAAGATCAATCAGGTCATAGTGAACATGCAGTTTCATGAATGCGCTTCATTTTGTTGAACAATCCCTGTGAGTTTGTACATGTATTAACACAGACATAAAACAAATGTCTTCAGCAAAGACACCATGGTTTTTATGCAGCAACCCAAAAAAAGCAGACACCATCCAAAACACAGTGTGGTCCATGACAACAGCTATAGTATGTTAAAAGATTGATAAACGCACATTTTTTTCCTATTCCTGTTACAGTTCATTTCCCTATACCTGCTGATCCAGCCCACTCCAATCAATGACCAATATATTGTTCAATTTATCTATTGTATATTAACTAGTACCTAGTAAAAGACAAATTCTTCTCAGCTGATTCTTACTCCATTGTTAAAAAATCAATTGTTGTGGAATATCTCAAATCCTGTAGGTCTTATTATCGAAGTCAGAATAACCATCGATGAAGTACAAAACCATAATACAATAAATTTGTGCTGTTTTCAGTTATTAACAAATACCCCGATTCCATAATTTATATTTAAAACATCAACTCAATGTTTTTTTGGAATTTTAATTATTCTTGTTACAAGAGATGATGATGACGATTATTATAATTATTATTATTATATTATCATCATCATCATTATTATTACTATATCACTTTAAGGCTTAAACAGGTTCAAAATAGCTAAAAAATAAAAGTTCATTTTCACATCATTTCAAGTATAAGAGTCTACCTCTGAATAGCTGAACAGAAAAAAAAATAACTCTGGACTTCAAACCTGAGATCCTGTGACGGCACATGAAAAGAACTCTTTATGGTAACACACCCTCCGATGTAGCAGCTCAAAACAGTTCATTCAAACGGTTCATGAGGTTGAAACGAGAGCAGAACTTATAAAATCCTTGGTTTGGCATCAGTTCTCCAACTTTAATCAATTCTCACAGATATGTTTACATAGAGGCGTTGGAGAGTAAGGAGAAAAGTTGATGAACCCCAAACCAGAGCCTGTAGGTGAATGCTGGGGTTGTGGTTGGTGTGAAGACATTGTGGCACCAGGACAGCAGTATAGGAAGAGATTGGAACTTGATGCACTTGATTGGGAGGGTGTGTAACATGATTAGAATGGGTCTTGTGTGAACACAATGCTGGTCAATATGTCTGCCTGAAGTACTTCACATGCTTCTCTACATTTCTGCACAGAAAAGTGGGTCAAAATTAAGCCACGGTGATGTCACGGACTGAGTGCATTTAGCAGCAGTTGTTGCCAATAGAGCTGGCACAACTAACATTTTTTCCATACTGGACTGTGCAAGAAAATAGGATACTGGTGTATGTATTTGCTGGGATGACTTGCTGTGGATGATGAGAGCGGTAACTTTTGTAGCACTTTTTAGACTCAAAGTACACAAGATGATTTCAATCTAATACAGATAAAAATAAAGGCCCTTGTTGCCCTGCTGAGGGGCACATGTCACCTTGCAGAAAACATACTAGAAAGAGGACATCACTGTGGTCCCTGCAGCTACAGGTTACCCAAAAATAAAATACATAGGAATTTCATTAGGGAGCTAAAGCACTCTGGGAAATGGACCACGGTTGAAATTGTTCTTCATCCCATGTCGCTCAATATCTGAAAGCACATTTTGTCCATCATGTTAGTGCATTAATCCAGGTAAATAACAAGACTAAGACACATTTCTTGTATACAACACATCCTTTATGAACTGACACATGGATAAATGGGACCTTGGATTACTTCCTGGTCATTTTAAAATTGAAAGAAGCTGACCAAAATACTTTTATAGTGAGAGATAAAAAATTGATAGGCTAAAGAAAATACAAAGTGAAATGGGAAATACAGAATGAAAACAAATGAGCAAAACATGCAGAAATTACCAATTAATGGATAAAAGCTTTCCCTGCTGAGTCAGTGCTTTTGGGAAATGGACAAATTGCCAGACTAAAGGGATGTAAAAAATTAGTGAAGCAATAATGGGGCCATGTGACAGCCAAGGCTGATAAGACAGGGCAATACTGCAGAACAGGAAGAAGATGACAGGAGTGAAAAATGACTGAGTGATGGAAACAGAATGAAAGGGTAAAAGTAAAGGATGTAGAAAATGAGTTTCAAGAACCCAAAGGGGCTTTCTGTCCATTTCTGCATCATTCTGTCCTATTAGTACTACTCTTCCAGCTTCCCAAACACCACTGAATCCTAATAAAGCCTGAACTCAGTTACTTACACACACACGAACAAACATCCACACAGTGACGGTCTGAGATGGCTGAAAGGGGGGTCTTTTCACAGGCTTTTAAAAATGACCTCCATACACCGTGGCCTCACTCAGCCAAGAGCATGAAAATTTTAATGGCCCCCATTCGTGGGTTTTCGGTGATTTGGCAAACAGCCTATTTGGCGCCAGCTCATCCATTTTCCACCCATTTTGAGGGGAATGGGCAAACAGAGCTTGAGGCAGCTTGGAAAAGCCTTTCTTGTTGTATATGTGTGAGTTGTGGAAGGTGGGCTGCTGTGCAGCAGACGTCTAGTATTCAGTCAATTTTAGCATAAAGATGTAAATGCAGTTGAGTGTGTACTTCTCAGGCATGCAAGTGGCAAAAAGACCACTTTAATTAATTCACAATAATTCACAACTTATACTGGAGCAGGAGAATGAGTACTAGTATTACGAAGAAGAGTTGTACAAGACAGAAAATGATTCCTGTCTGAAATGAATTCATTTTTAGACAACACTAAATTTTAAATTTCTAATTTTTAAATTATGACAGGAAAATAAAATACCAAAAAAGGATGATACTGTATTTCTAATGGGAAATATGTATAAAACAAAAACTACAGCATCAACATGCCACCTTCTGCCAAGCAAAAATTCAAACAGGAATGTGAAAAATAAAAAGAGACAGTGGCAGATATTCTTTTGGTTTTTTGCTTGCAACCTTGATCCCACAATCATCAGAAACTGAATATATAATCTTTTAATAAATGCAAAGTTGGGTCTCGTGTGCTCTTTGTTTTCAAGAAAAATTGAGATGTGAACACAAACAGAAGGGGTTTTTTTGTTAGTTTGTTTTTTTAATTTTATATACTGATTATAATCCCCGCAGGGAAATTAGTAGCACACTCAAGTTAGTTCAAATCATACATATATACAGTGTGTATACAGGCCCTGAACACACAAACACACAGGGGGCCTGTACGCATGCAGAGGAGGTAGAGTGACGGGCAGCTCCTTCGTGGTGCGCCCCAAATGAGCAACTTGTAAGGGGTCTGAACTTAATCATGGCACAAAAATTATTATATAATTATAGTGTAACAATCTTTATGCCCAATCCATTCAACAAATAGAAGTACAGTGGTACCTCTACTTACGAATGTCTACACTTACGAAATTTTCCACTTACGAAACTTCTCAGCAGGAAAATATTACCTCTAGTTAAGAAAGAAATTTCGACTTACGTAATGTAAAAACACAGTACAGGCTGATACTCCAATAATAACACAGTATGGGCTGATACTCGCAGCTCCCACAAGTTCCTGAACGCAACATTCTCATAGCTGCTCTGCCATTGGCTATTATCTAGTATCTTCCTGGCATCCCATTGGCTAAGAGGGACCTCTGTGTGGAGCCAGATCGGTGTTTATGCAGGGTCCTCGTCATTCGGCTCTCGACCCATGACATGTTCTGATAGTTTAATGTAAATATATCAACTTTTAGAGTATTCACTATGTACCCCAAGAAAGTGATGGAGGAAAGAGGAAAAGAAAAGAGGAAGAAAGAGTTTTTTTGTCCATACAAAGCAAGAGATCATAGAAAAGCATGAGAAAGTGATGCGTTTGGTTGATCTCGCCAAAGAATGTGGTCGTAATGCATCTACAATTGCCACGTTACTAAAACAAAAGGAAGCTTAAGGAGTTTAAGGCGTCACGTGGGTGGTTGGAGAAGTTCAAAAGGAGGACTGGAATTCACTCTGTTGTTCGTCATCGTGAGATAGGAGCACATGAACCAAAGAGGGCAAAAAACAATGAGGACAGAAGTAAAAAGGTAAATGACCATCATTATTGTTCTTTACTTTATTCTTAGTTTTTTACATTATGCACAACTCTCATTTATTGTGTAATAATATAATTGTAACATGTATTTGTTACATGTTTTGATACATTTTTATGCTTTATAAAACATTTATGTCGGAATTTTTGGGGGCTTGGAATGGATTAGGGCATTTGCATGGAAAACGCGTCTCTACCTACGAAATTTTCTACTTACGTAATTTATTCCGGAACCAATAAATTTCGTAAGTAGAGGTACCACTGTAGTTAGGAAAACTACTGTCATTTCAGCTTGCCAGAAGCAGGATGATAATGACATACAGCAGAAACAAATTGGATACTGTGTGTGTGTGTGTGTGTGTGTGTGTGTGTGTGTGTGTGTGTGTGTGTGTGTGTGTGTGTGTGTGTGTGTGTGTGTGTGTGTGTGTGTGTGTGTGTGTGTGTGTGTGTGTGTGTGTGTGTGTGTGTGTGTGTGTGTACGTGCGTTTGTGTGTGTGTGCGCGCATGCATATATTTAATCAAATCAGGGTCACTTTTCTTAAAACTAATTTACAAATACTTTGACTTTGTTTTTCTGACAGTTCACTTCTTTAAAGCTAACATAAACCTCAGTAGGGAGCGAATCAACATGTGGCAGGTCTACTTTGAAAAAGTGAAGCTTCGATGAAGCTCAGTGAAGAAACTACAGCCTCACAGTCCCAAATAGAAACTCTGCAGAGGAAACCACGGAGAGGACACAAATCCCAGAATTGCAAATGTTATCAAAAAGGGCTAGGGAGGTCATGTAGGCAATGAAGTTTAACTATAAATACACAAACCCCACAGTTGCTATATGGACACCTAAAATAACACTGATGCCACTGAGACCCAACAAAGTATAATTGAGCCTTACGGGTGCACATCATGTGGGTAAGGTGTACTGCATACAAGCATTTCTTAAATGTGGGACACATATACTGTAAGCGATGTGTGGACTCGGATGGACGATTCCAAGGCCGCAAGTCTTCAAAACTTGACCTGTTTCAGAAGTGTGCCACCTAAAACTTCACTCCCTCACATGATATGAATCACTGACTCACCACATGCACAGTAAATCTCTGTAAAGACCGTTGTTATTCTTCCTGTCTTGATTCTGTTGTTAATCTATTATTTATCTTCACCTACTACCAGTTTTATCTTGTGATATCACAGCAAACAGCATAGCAGCATAGATTTGGATCAGTAAAACAATGCAGAAAATAGGATTCTCCTAGATTAAATGATTTGTAATCTACAGCATTTTTCAACACAGCTCACAAATTGAACAAATGAAGAGCAATATAATAACACACTCAATTTTTTCAGCGAATAAAAGAAGAGAAGAAACAATGGACCAATAAACCAAGGACGAGTACCATCAGAATATGAAAGTCACCAGCAAGGAAATGTGGAAGAGAGCATATAAATAGAGTGAATTTGGCAGAAAAATTCCAGTTGTGAGATGAATATGTGTTTTATGTGAATGTTTTCCAGCCCCCTTGCTTTGATGAAATTATTCTGAACTAAGCTCCAAAAAATGTTCTCACTGTACAGATGTCAGGCTCAGACCGCCCTGTAAAAGTAGCTCTCTGTGTGTAAAACAAAAAAATTGTATGTACTGTAAGTTTATCCACAACACTTGTAGAATCATAGATTAGGTTTAGTAGAAGAAGGATAATACAGTATATTACTGGGACTATCCAACACTGGATAAAAGGGCTCTTTAAAAGCCTATAATCTTTAGAGCCAGTGTGTTTAGATAGCTTCAATCCAATATTGTACTCTGTTTGCCAACCTCGGATCTAATATATAATTTTAAGATATTTTACTCCTTCATGAAAGAACACCATGAAAGAAAGCAGCCGTTTCATTTTCATTTTGTAACAACAAGCAATTTTATTGTCAATGAAATGTTTAATTAAGTGGTTACTGGGGATGCAGATGCTACTAGTAGACATCAGATTGAGCAGAGAACTGTGACTGCAAATGATCCTCCAATAAAGGCAGAGTTTTACTACATTAATGCCGGATTGTCATCAAATTGATGGAGGTTTCAACAAAGTGGGTGTAGAAAATAATTCTCAGGGGCAAAAAAGGTAATCAAAATCTTTAAAAAATTGTTACTAACATCACAACACATGGTTGGCAGTGAGGGCAAAGCCAGTCAAGAGAGACAAAGAAGTTAATGAAACAGACATGGACTAGTTAGGAAACTCTGCTTTCCATTACTCGATATAAATGAAGGTAAGATAAATGCACCATAAAAAAAAAATTACATTTTCCTTTTCTCAGGCAAAAATCAGGCCTTTTTGCTTATATCAGTTAACAAGTGTAAATGGCTGTTAATTTCAAACAGCAGTAGCAATCAACGGAATTAAAAAGATACTTCAATCCATTGAAGCCATAACGGCAAAAATGTGTACACCTGCAAGAAATAACAAGAAATGCAATAATGCATAAACAAGATAGTTGACAGTGAAGCAATATGGAAGCTATTTATGGAGAGGGCTAGAAAAATAATATCCCTCCAAGCAGAGTCAGAAATAGACGTAATAAAGACATTATGGCATTTTTTTGTATTCTGGTGTGTTATGGACAGTGGACTTAGAGCTGTGTTATAATAATATATAAAGAGTAAGCTACAAACTGATAATTCCTTCTCAACATTGCTGGTTCAAGCCATCAAATGTTCAGAGACTATTTTTCATGGTGCCATTATTTTTGGGGCTAAGTTGAGAACACACTATTTTATGAACCTATGCTGGCACTGGAAGTCAGACATTCTCTTGCCATTTTGCAATTTTCGAGTCAGAATTTCCAAATCATTATAAAAGCAGCACTCAGTTAATTTGGCTTTTAGTGTGGCTGCTCATTGTTTAAAGTTATAGTTAGGAAGAATGGGAGGAGAGTGGACCCATGCAGTGTCCAGGTTTCTGTAGAAGTAGCAGCAGCAACAACAGGGAAGATTGATTTGTCCCCAAGACTACATGAAAACAGTGGTCTTTGAGAGGTTTCCATATTTGTGTTGTTTGTAGGCAACTCCATAATTATGTGCCAAGTCAGATACAATTCAAAACAATTTAGCATAGTTGTATATGAAGGTAGTACTATAAAGACCATCCATCTTTTTTCTACAACTTCATCCGCTGTCACAGGTCACATGGAGCTGGAGCCTATCCCAGCTGACTTGAGTCGTGAGGCGGGGAAACTCTAGGCGCGACGCTAGTGCACCACGGAGCCACACAGAGACACAGACAAACACATGCACACACATTCACAACTATGGTCAATTCGGGCCTGGCCAGTTAACCAGAAGTGCATGTTTTGGAGGTGGAGGAAGCCAGACAACCACGAGAGAACCCACACAGACAGAGCCAAGGACAGATATAGAGAGTGACAAAACAAGAGAAAGTTACACAGTCAACGACACAGAGCAGAAAGGAGAGAGTGAGAAAAACAAGACAGCGAGAATAGAGAGAACATTAGAAAGAGACTATAGATTCATCAATAAGAGTTGTCTCTTCCGGGAGCGAACGACAGCCAAAGCGATCTGGCATCACACAACAGTTGGCAGCCAAACAGATGAAGAATGTTTTCAGAAAATTTGAAAGAATTGTTCAATGTGACATTTTTTTTGCTTGTTTGTGCTTGCTTTATAATCATCTGATGGGGCCACAGAAGCCAATGTTATTAAAAATATTTTCCTCAGTCATCACAGGTTTGGCACTGAAAAGAAGACAGAGAGTGTTCAAACACACTTCAATACAATTTTTGTGGGTCATTCCTTGGTAAAATGTTATTTCAGGAAAAAAATACATTGATGGGAGAGATACAAGATCAAGTAACTTATTGTTCATCATTAAAGCTGAACACAGATAAGCACAAAAACGTCTCTGACAAACCACTAGCCTTTTTGGTTCTGTGGGTCATATCTGCTGAATCACAATGAAATTAGTCATAAAGTATTATTTTATTTAATGTGGAATAAACAGCTTAATTAGTAGTAATTGTTGTTCCATTCCTACGGACAACATGAACTTTGAATGAATTTCATGTTAGAAGGGTTAGATGTTTCACACCAAATATGTTCATTATTCCACTCATGTGATGTGATAGAAACATCAGAGTCAGTAAATAAATATTTTTGGATCCATCACGCAGACAAAAGTAAGCAAAGCCTTTGCGCAATCATGAGGATTTTTGAGTGTTTAGGTTCATTAACATAGTAAGAATAAGATCAAATAATCTAGGATTCCCTCCATACAAAGACAGAGGACATGTTGCCAGGAAAAAGAGATCCATACATGGAATGCCAGACAAAAGCGAGGCCACTAGACATTGGTGCTTTTCTATTCTATCACCTATACAGAATACATGACTAAATTACACAGAGACCTGTCTAGACATCTGTCTCTCTATTTGGACTAATACACTAGACTCTTGGACTGTGAGCATGAACCTCAGGAGAGAGTAGCCATTTTTGTAATGAAGAAAGTGACAGACAGAAGAAAAGAAAATAGGAAAACAATGGTAAGTCAGACAAAAGACCAACAAAGTGCGAAGGGCAGCATGCTGTTTTACTTTTGAACGTTCATCTGTTTTCTGCTAGTCATTGTCATCTTTCTGTTGCTTGTAAAATTCTTTATAAACCACTTGTCACAGAACTTGTCTGCTCGATTACATTACACCAACATAAGTAAAGCCATATGTAGGCAGCAAACTCCAGCAAATGTTAACATTTAATCTGTTGAACTCTCCATGAACTCTATAGTGAATTTTAAAAGCAACAATGTCAAATTGTACTTAAAGGTTAAATACCAAATATGGCACTTGAAGCAGCTACAGCCTGGAGTCATTGGAGTTGCACATCCTCCTGCTCTGCTGATTCTGTTCCAACCCAGTCTGAATGCCATGTTGAGGATTTAATTTCATTTCTACTGCATTGCGGGCCACATATCTGGGTCCCCCAGTGTTAATGAACTGAGCCAATATAAACTCAATCATGCCTGAGGAGCAATTACAAATCTAATTGAGCATCTGAACTGAATATTAAATCGGTGTTAAACCAGGCCTCTAATTTAAAAGATACTTAAAAAGTCAAAACCCTAGCCGTAAAATAAAAATACTATAGTAACAGAGAGTTATGATAAGATGGATTATTTTTATTTTCTAATAAGCACAGTCAACTAAATTGAAATGCAAGGATGCAGTGACACTTTGCAGTATGACAAACATTTTGTTCAGTTGAGATATGGTAGTCTGTATAGCAGAAATGTTAGTGCTGCAAGTACTGTAAATAGTACAAGTAAATAAAAGGGGAATCTTATAAATTGTGTGCTGTTCCACTGTTTAGAAGCAAAGTGCACAATTTGTAGAATTCCAAAATTGTGAAATATCTTGCAAAAGATGATAATATCAAATTAGGTCTAATGCTAATGGGGATCACACACTCTTATCATCCATCACCGATGGATTATCATAGATTTATTGATGTTAAAACAACATTTTTCTATTATCTGACACTGGTAAGATGCAGATTTGATTATTGGTCTGGCACAAGATTCAGGGAAAGAACATGTTTACTTTGGGAAACATAATGGTCTCACTGATAAGAAGTTATATCCTGTTACATTATAATATCAGTCAGCGTGGTTAGAAAAAACATGTGAAGAAAAAATTGGGTGGGTGGGAAACAGAACTCTTTTACTGTTTTACATTCATCCCAAACACCTCCTGTTATGGATGTGAAGACTTTTCTCTGTTGCTATTGAAAAAAAGTAGAGCTACAATTCCTAAAACCATCACAGGTCATTGTCATTTGAATGCAAACATATGGAATATGGGACAGTTACATGTTAACAATTATCCAAAAAAATTAGGCACCATTACTATATTAACTAAATCTTTTTTTTCGCCAGCTTTCTGTTAGACTCAGGATTTAATTTATTATCCTTCTAAGACATTACAAAAGCTCACTACCCCACAGAGCGAGTGATTTATGCTCTGATGATCAGCAGAGACCAGAGGGGACACTTGTTAAAATGCATGGTCATAATGATATTTTACTAAAGTTTTGCACAAACCACAGGAAAAAAAACTTTATCATTCTGCAAAAAGTAGGTGAAGTTTGTTTTGTCTAGCCATTTCTTGCTTCCTTATTCGCCCAGTGTGTTTTTATGTTGATTACCATTCGGCAAGTCCTGGGATATCTGCCTGGCAACACATTTCATGTTGTTCATATTCTGAGAAGTGATTTGTTTGCTTATGGAATTGTCTTGAACAGCAACACTTTTCAAATATAAACTACCACACAAATTTCAAATAAATCTGAAACATGTACGGCACCTAGCTTTAGATGTTTTACCCATGTCACAGACAACTGGTCAGAGTATGACTAGTGTAAACCAAACAGTAAATAGTCTGTTACAGTGTTTCTTAGGGTTAGGGTTGTTTCTTGAGTGTTGAGTAAGGCATGCATGCAATGGTATGAAAAGAATCAGATATCTCAGAGTCATCAACTTCATCATTCTGTCGTCCAGCAAAAGAAGCAGAAGCCAGCAAGACAAGGAAAAGACAGCATGATGACAGCTACTTGTCATGTCACTTGTCATGATTTCATTTTCACAAAGAATGCATTATGCCCTCTCCTTCTGTGCTTCGATTGTAGTATAAAATTGTCAAACCAAGCAATGGTTCCTAGTGAACTTGATAAAAATGATCTATCACTAGCCAGCAAGGGTGTAGAATATTTTATTTACTAGAAAAATCAACACAACTGACAAACTTGAGTGATGATGACGTGTGAAAAACTGTTGGACAAAGACTTGCCACTGCTGGCAGAAGACCAACTGGCAGAGATCAGGGAAGATAAATGAATTAAAATAAAGTCTCAAGACATAGCTTTTGTCAGGTTTATGTCAGGTTTATCACAGAAAGACTGCTTACAATCATTGCAATGCTGCTACCATTCTTGATGACATAATTGTACAAACTGATCTGTTCAATTTTTAATTAGATCAATATCAAGCAGAGGTAGGGCAGGGCTCGAAATTGCGACAATTTTGGTTGCATATGCGCCCAAATTTTTATCAGTGCGACTTTTAAATATATTTGGGAGCACTGATGCGACAAGGGAAAAATTTCTGCCGCGCCTTTTTTTTCCTCTTCTCTCTCGCTCTTTCCTTCTCTCCATAGAGCAGGGGTCACCAAATGGCAGACCGCAGTCTGGACCGCGTGATGGTTCTGTCCGGACCCATGACCACTCCATGATAAATTCACGAGAGTAGATTTTCTTGCCGCATTTTTACTTGCAGTTCGCAGCTACAGACGACGGGTGCTGCTCCTCCAGTTAATACGGTAATAGCGCCACTTAATTCAGCCAATCAGATTGTTTGTCTACCCTGCGCTGTCAGCGTACCAGGAAGTGAGACAGCTCGCTACCGCTGTGAGTTTACCGCTACAGCGGAGCACAGAAGAAGGGAGACAGCATAGCTCCAAACGAAGGGAGGTTAACAAGGAAAACCGCTGGTTAACAATGAGTGGACGGAATTTATGTTTATTCCTCCGTCAGGCAGTTCAAAACCATTTTACCTCATATGGTCTGAACATGTAGCATGAATTAAAAGTGGTAACATGAAGCGCCACTACGAAACAAAGCACAGATCTTTTGCGCAGAATCATCCCCTGGCGTCCGAGCTGAGGGGCAAATTGACCGAGAAAAATGGAAAAGAATGTTCACTAAAGGCATGGTGGAGTTTGGGGCAACATAAAACATCTTTTAGTGATGGGACAGTTGTGAATAAGTGCTTAAAAGCTGTTGCTGACATTTTGTTTGGGGGAAAACAGAAAGATGAAATGTGTGGAAAAACTCCCAATGCCAGCTTCAACAGCAACCAGAAAATCAGAAATATTAACAGCTTGATGCAGCTATTCAGAGAGCACCATGCATATCTGTGGACATTGATGAGTTGTAGTGTGTGTGTGTGTGTGTGTGTGTGTGTGTGTGTGTGTGTGTGTGTGTGTGTGTGTGTGTGTGTGTGTGTGTGTGTGTGTGTGTGTGTGTGTGTGTGTGTGTGTGTGTGTGTCAGGTTCCTTTACAAAGATAAGGAGCTCTTTGCTGAGTGTAACACCACTATGAAACACACACAAGGGGAGAGGACACACATGCAGCAATAAAAGATGCTGATCAAGTCCAGTGGTCTCTTTCACCAACATTACAGAGACCACAACAAGGTGACCACCAAAAGGAGTGCACAGGCACAAGGTGACCACCACCAAAAGGTGGACCACCACAAGGTATGCCTATGCACAACGTGTGACACAGGCACACCTTGTGTACAAGGTTACTTGTGTACAAGTAAATTACTAACAGGCCACATGCCCCTTTCTCTCATGCCCCTTTCTCTCATGTTTGCATTTTTCCCCTGAAAGAGCTAGTTTTTATTCATGCTTTCTGAAAATGTTAATGTTTTTTTACTTGAAGTGTAGGCCTTCAGCTCTTTAGGCTGGGCTGTCTTTAATTTACGAGAAGAAGGATTATTCAGCTCTCTTTGCACTTTATTTTTTAATTCTGAGGTTTGTGTGTTCTTCAATCTAACATAAAGGCTTAAAATGTATTTGCCTGGGTCTACTTTTTTTTATGGTGAGGTAAAAGAGCTAGCTGTGCACTCACTTAAACATTCCCTGCATTGAAAATTGATAATAAATGATAATGTGGATATAGTGGCCAGCTATAAGACACAAACTGTACTTGGGTTCGGACCTTTTACTAAGAGGAAATTTTTCTAACCGGAACTCCGTGACTTTTAATTGAATCTCCCTGGTGTAGAGGGTCCTCCTGAGGAGAACTTTGTTGCTGGTCTTCAGTGAAAAGGTGGATGAGAGAGGGACTGAGAGCCAGGAGACCCAACTAAAGTTATAAACATGTTTACAAAAGTGTTGCTGGTTCTGTGAATAAAATACAAGCAATGTTACATATATTTTCTGTACGCCTTGCTTTTGGGTAGGTGCTCCTAAACTCTTTGCTGGTGCTACTAACTTCTAAATTTGGGAGCACCAGTGCTACCAAAAAAAAAAGTTAATTTCAAGTCCTGTAGGGACTGAGAGATGTGGACAAGAAGCTACGCATCTGCCTCTAATCTCGCCCTGACAGAACGGGGGTGGGCGTAAAGTGAATTAAACACTATCACAAATTATTTAACCATTAAAATTTCCTCATCAACACTAATACAGCACACACCAATATGTTTTGAGCCAAATACAATTAACTGGCTTGGCAAACAGTTTGGCGGCCTCAACATTATTTAGAGCTAAGCAGAGTATGCACAATAACTTCTGAAGTCCTGAATCACCTCACTTTTAATGCAACGTGTCAAAGCAATAAAAGATGAAGTAAGTCTTAATCAACAGCTTACAAGAAGAGAAAGACTATTTGAAAGTGTAAGTGCAAAGGAAAAAACAAGTTTGTCCTCTAACTTCTGCCCCCAAGTTATAATCTTATGTCGATAAACAAAGAAAAGTTGCAACATGAGAGAAGTAAAAGAAAAGCTCAGATGATTCAAAGGGTTTCTTGATGTGTAGGTGGCTTCTGTCTCAATGGGTGAGATCTGCGGCTAGCTGGGGACAGCTTGGTTTCCTGTCTTAGGGCAACGACAAGTGAAGAAGGGTAGCGGAGAGCAAAAGGGAGCAGAGGAGCTGGGCAGAGGGGCAGAGCCACACACACAGTCATCCCCTAAAAGAGCCCTGGGGGAAGGTTGGCCCTCCTCTCAGTACTGGTGTCCTTCCCAAAATCCCTTTCCCCTCCACCTTTTTACATCTTTTAGCAGCAATTTTCCAGCAGCCAGGCTGTTCATGTTAGTCTCTATGAATATTGACAGAATGCACTGCTGCTGCATCCCACACAAGCTGCACCATGACTTATCTCACTCGAGTACAATGCCTGGAACAGCCTTTAACTTGAAGTGCACAATGGCTTTTTCAAAGCAAATGAAAAGTGAACTTGAAAACCTAATTTTTGTGGCAAACACAAAAATCCACAAATATAGAGAGAAAGGGCAGATATCTGAGCCAGCAGGGTTGGCTTGTGACACTAAGTCGGTTGCCTGGCTGTGTAGAGCCAAGCTGGCCTAAGGGTAAGCACTTATTTACCGCCCCTTGCAAAGAACAAATAAATCAACCATCACACAGAGCCAGACACAGACCTCAAGAGATGCTTCAATACTGCTGTTTATCGATTTCTGTGTGTGTGTGTGTGTGTGTGTGTGTGTGTGTGTGTGTGTGTGTGTGTGTGTGTGTGTGTGTGTGTGTGTGTGTGTGTGTGTGTGTGTGTGTGTGTGTGTGTGTGTGTGTGTGTGTGTGTGTGTGCGTGCGTGCGTGTGTGTGTGTGCGTTATTTACGTTTATTCATTTGTTGGCAAGAGGTACTTTATCTAGCCTGTTTTTGAAAAAGTTAATACACTTACTTTTAAATTAAAGACCCACTTAGGTAAGGTTGAAGGGCAAATGAGACTGGTAGAAGAGGAGTAGAGGGGGGGAGAAGGGCAGCTAAGTTGAGGAGCCCAGCAACCCTTGCTGATGAAAAGGATATTGAATTTCAATTAGCATACACCTGCATTTTCATAAAGAATACATGGCGATGCTTGGCTAAGCAATTTAACACTCCAATTCAAACAGCTGCTATGCGTCATTTACATAACGTAATGGAGCACATTAAAATTCAGTTGAAGTTGTTTTTCTTCTTTCCAACACATATTTTCCTAACTCCTTTAAAAGTGAGTAGAAATATCAGCAAGGGGTCTGGGCAACAAGCTGGCCGATCCAATTTGTGACTCCCAGGAGAAATTAGGTCTCCGCCTGCTTTGACCAAATATAAACAGTAGGTAGCTGACAATCCCACTCACCGTTACCACACTACCTTAGCCCCTGTCAGTGGCATAGCTGATTCAGCCAAGCAGCAGCAAGCAATCAAGACCCACCAGGGTCGAGAATGTACAACCAAACAAACGCTACATTGGGACAAGCCTCCGCCATCAATAGACTCACTTTATGGAGTGTCAAATAAAATGTCCAGGCATCCAACACACACTACAAGATTCAGTCATCAGGATCAGAGCAGCTCCCAAGTGCTCATGTATGAATCTGAACATGAAGGTATGTAAAACTATAATGGTAAGCGCTTTGGGACAGTAAAATATTTTCTTCAGGAAGAAGAAAATGAATATGGGTCTTTAAGGGCACTAACACACCTGTCAGTTACATTAAGCCAAAATGTCACAAGCATCTTATAGATTCATTGAGCCAAATGGAAAGGGAAATCAAAATTGGAAAGCAACCAATTTTCACTAAATCATAACTGCACACATGTAATGTTTTAATGTTTAAGAAGGAATTTATTTTGTAAAGCTAACGCTGCAAATGCATTTGAACTTTTTACCCACCAGACAATTTAATTTGTATTCCATTACTCAGTGACACTCATATGTTGACTTGTACAGTATGCATTTGATTACATTTTAAAATAAGGATTCTGTTTCCAGCATTTTGTTGTTGTTATATAAAATAATGCTGCTGTGTGAAGATTTCACATCCAATTTGAAATACCGGAAAAAAAGGGAAAGATTAAATTTTCTTCACTTCATAAAACTATAACATCTGGGGAACAATAAGTAAAAAGCTATGCTGTACACTGAAAACGCATATCTTTATGAAGTAAAGTGAAATTATACTGCATTAATGTTGAATCACACAAGTATGGAAGCTGGAAGATTATCACTGAGTCAAAATAGTTGGACCCCCTCAGAAACTCGTGAAAACCAAATTTCTCTATTTTTTTAGACTATTTAACCTGCTTTCAGACTTTGTGCCCATCTCTTTAATCTTCTTAAATATCCACAGACTGTTTCAAGTCAAAAGTATTTCAACAACAAATTCTGAGGAGCATTACTTCATTTCCTACCGCTGATATTTGAAAGCTTACATGCAAATGACCTGCCACATAGAAATGCGATTGCCTTGCAAGAGGCTGAGCTGATCAGGTGTTGTTTTAGTGTCCTATGATGAAAGTCTTCAGGATGTGCTAAAAAAAATCCACAGCTAAGACAAATCAAAACAAAAGAATAGATATGGGCAGTTGGTATAAGGTTAGATTATTTTCACATCACACCGATAGATTTACACATACTGTATATGTATTTCAAAACTGTGCCAACAAAGTAAAAAAGAGTTTAACTGAAACTTGTAAAAAAGTTGACAAATAGCAACATAAGTGATAAAGATTTTTACTAGCAGTGTGTTCTTGACAACTGCAAAACTCCACAAAAAATCTAGGCTGATGACAATGACAAAAGTGTGGAAAAAATTCTGTTTAGCATTCCGGAAGCATCACTACCTGGTGGTGTCCTACGTCATGTAAAGTGAAGATGACTGGAGCTGCAGAGCTACTTCCAGGCCAGACTACAATGCTTGCTTGAGTCTCCCCTCAGCTCTCCCTGTCTAGGATGAATACAGTGGGGATCTTGTTACAGACAACTGTTTCAGCTCTACCTAATTTGTCCCTTCGCCACCCCTCCCACCCACCTTTCTCTGGTTGTCTCCTTCATCAAGCCTCCCTCTTGTGCTTGCTCTCTTCCTCCATCTATTAGAAGCATTACTGAACTGTGACTAAATCATCTCAATATCGCCTCAGGATGCAACACACTGCTTAATTAGTTTGTTAAAAACGTTGGGAAAAGACATTCATTTTCTCTCTCTCTAACAACCCCACCATGTAACCAGGTGTGGGCCTGTAGGTGACACAGAGGTGTCTTGTTGCAATCTCCAGAGGAAGAGAGCCTGTGTTATGGCTGGACGCACCCACTGCAGGCATCTGCTTGTCATCATTTAAACCCCAGCTTGCATTAACAAACACGCAGGCACACAAGCTCGCAGACACCCTACTCAATCACATAACATAAGAGTCCAATGGGGAGAACTCCATTCTTCAGAAGCCAAGTTAACCACAGTCATTAGTCTTGCTCTGCTCTCTAATTGGTCTGGCTGAGGCACTGGGCACATGTCCATTCTGACTGAATGTTCAGCCCCTCAACACGGCACACTTCAGAGTGGGCTGCACAAGAGTGCATTTAAGATTGATCTAAAATTCAGATATGCAAAGTACAATGCACATATGTGTGCTCCCCTGCCTACGCCTACAGTCACTATAAAAATGCAAGTATAACTTGTAAATAGTTGAATTCATTCTCGAGAAGAAAAACGTAGCATAAAATACACAAGAGTGAAATCACCCTCACGAAGCATTTGTTAGACAGATATGCTCTGAGGCCTACTGTGCTATGTACTGTAGCATTGTGGTAAATAAAGTTTAAGAAAGGAAGCTATTAAGTAGTAGAGAGACATACAGTATGTCTCAAGTAAAGCACCAGCCAGAGACCACACTGCAGTATGATCAGCTCCTGCAAAGACTGTTTTGACAGTACCTAATATGAGCCATTTCAACTTACGGCCAATTTAGTTAGTTGAGGCCCTCCTGAATATTCTTAAGTCTACAGGCAAACACTGACAACGGCTTTGTTTTGCATTTGATTCAAAAAGCAACTTTCTGAAGCTGACAGTGTCCATCCTCACCATTATCATTAGTTCTCATAATTAGGCTGGAGTCCGATTTTGTCATCATTTGGTCAAACTTAGTTTGATGAAACATTTCAGCCCCATTAAAGTATCTCTTTTACAAAAAGAAATCACCTAAGACCACAATAGACAACAATGCTGTTTTTAAATAAAAACTAATGATATGACCCAAGCACAATCATCGTCCATACCCCAAACCCAACCACCCTCCCCTCATGTACATGTTTACTGTATTTTCATTTTCGTCATGTCCAAATGAGAATTTTCCATACTGCCAGTGTGTGTGTGTGTGTGTGTGCGTGCGTGCGTGCGTGCGTGCGTGCGTGTGTGTGTGTGCATACTGTATACGTGTGCAAGCATTTGGAGTTAAAGGTAATTTCCCTTTGGGAGTTATTAATAGATTTCTTTTATATTTTTTATGCACACAAACACAATGTATCACTGAAATGTTATCACTGAAATATACATGTTTTGCATACTTCCCTATTTTGCTGACATTTTTACTCTGCAAAATGCCACCCACTTCAAAGTCATGCCAACTGATATTTTAGCATCCAGTACATGTCTTACTAGAGCAAATGAGGCCTCATGAAACTTCGAACTGCAGTGAACCGATTGGGATGAAAAGCTTCAATGCTTCATGGGGCTTCATCTGCCTATCACTAACTATACATGGACTTCCCAGTTGACATAATTTTAGAGTATCATAACTGTTCCAACAATTTTCATGTTTTTGAGCAGAGAGTCCAAACAGCAGGAACGACGGCGCAATCCATGATTTGCCAACACAGTCTTTACGTCATCACGTTGATTTTTAACTACGTTGGGTGCGCTTGGTTTGTAATACCAATACATTTGTTTTCATATGTTTGGTATGAAGTCTGATAGTATTGTTTCATCGTGGAATGTCCACGGGTTCCTGCTAGTATATACATAATGACTTACATTCATTCATTCATCTTCGAACCCGCTTCTTCCACCATAAAATGTAAAATATAAATATAAATATATATAAATATATATATATATATATATATATATATATATATAATATCAAATATAAAATCAATAAAAGAATAAAATCAAGTTTACATCGTTTCACTCAACATTACGTCTGTCCACCACAAATATTGGACTCTGAAAATCACCATGAATGAATGAATGAATGACTGAATGGGCAAACAAATGAACAAATGAATGAACAAATGAATGAATGAATGAATGAATGAATGAATGAATGAATGAATGAATGAATGAATGAATGGAGAAAGAAGAAGAAAAAAAATCCTGTGGACAGAACATGATTGGCAATGCCATTAGTCAGCATCCCAAGGCCATGTAGTTTTCAAAGGTAAAATCTATTCGACCCATTTTAGTCCATTTACTAGAATCCCTTGGATTGGATATTTGCTTTTAACCGTATCTGACATTCCCACAGTACAGTCACAAAGGAATCAAGTTGGCATAAGATCAAACACACACACACACACACACACACACACACACACACACACACACACACACACACACACACACACAGCCACACACACACACACAGACACACACACACACTCAGTCAGAACCCTTCATCTTTAAACTGCCACACTGCATTTTCGCTTGCTCCTTCAGTGTTTAAGCCAAGTCTTCAAGAATCTTAACTCATCTATTACACTGTACTACATATTAGGCGCAAGAGTGAAGACCCTTAGAGACAGAGCCATGAGTTGTAAGTGGAATCAAGTCTCCATTCTAAGCATCACATTGATATTGCACCGGTAATTGGAACTCCAATGTCACTTCTTGGTCTAAGGGACTTACATAAACAAGTACAAGGAGATATTTCATTTATCTTACCTTGTGCAGAAGCAGGACACATCATTACACACAGAACAGTACAAGTAGGAGTCTAACTAGGCTTGTACATATGTGCATTAAAACTTCAGCTGGGCATGTATAACAATTCAAGCCCGCATTTCAACAGTGATTGTCGTACAGTTGACAGCAGGAGCAAGGATCATTGACAGACTGATAAACTGTTTCTCAACAGCCATGTCAGTCAGATGAATTTCTGGCGTGTCAGATATTTTGTTCAGCTTAAGACTCTACTCCACAGTTGAAACACAACCATGAGTTAATTCCCCAAACTGCTTTAGTTCTGATTACAAGTAAGTGTCTGAAAGTACTATGAACACAATGTACAATCCATACAACAAAACATTACTGTCAGACTTTTCCATTAGTTCATATAAACACCCATCTTTTTTAGAGAAGGCATGCAATATCGAAAACAAAATGAAGATAGCGCATTCCTCCTCATTAAAATATTTGGCAACTTCTGTCTGCCCTAGAGGAGGTTTACTATGAATCTTAATTGATAGCTGTCAATAATCAGATCATCCCACTGGGCACAGGACAAAATAACTTTCACAGCAAAATGGCTTGAGAAAAAGAGCATAATCAATCAGTAGATGGGAAATTTGAAGTGGAGTAAAAGACATTTTACTTGACTGTACCTGAATGTAAATATTTCACTGACGTAAAGGATTTAAAGGAAGAGCTGGATGACAATATTCATATAAAGGAGAGACGGAAACGAGCATCGACTAGTGTCCAACTTCATGCACTTCCAGGACAATATCGCAAATCCAACTGAAGTCTATCCTGCAGACTCATTCCCCTGAAAGTTCAGTCATCACTTCTAAAACATTTCAAGGGCAAAAAACTGCAATAAACAAAATAAGCATAAAATACTCCCCACCATCAAGAATTCCGCATCATGAGCACATTTCACCGAGGAAAGACAAAGGCCTATTTCTGAAGCGATAATGATTACGCACATCTATCATCTCATGCACCAGGGCTATCTTGAATGGAACAACTTAAGTGTTCGCTAAAAAATTTAGCAATCAAATATTGTCGTAAAAAAAATTAAAACCTATTCAGACATAAATTGCAAGCCATAATTTTTTTTTTATATATTGTAGAACACTAACACTAAACTGTAGATCTTAATACTTGGTGATGTGAGCATCATAAGCTGTCCTTGTTATCTGTTTAATTGCATATTAGAAAACTATCAAACATAGAAAACAAATAAAATTTGTTTAATACATATAAATAGCAAAACATTAAACTGCACATCTCTGTGCATTTTTTGCGAGACAAATTATACTAATGGAATAGGATCAGTTTGTAATTACAGAAACAAAAAAGGTTATAACTAATGAAAGTTCTTAAATAGCAAAGAGCAGCACTTCAGGACATGGCCGTTGTGTGTTGAGAATCTGTCGAAAAATATTTTACGTTACAAAACAATTTGACATTTTTCTGGCAATAAAGGGATAGCTCAGACCCATTTCTAAATCCCCCACCACGCTATTGCTGGTAGAAATAATAATGGATATGTTAATATGGCATCGTGTAAGGATAAATTATCAGCTATACAATACATGTCTATAAGCTTTGATTTATTTGCTATATGAATGAAAGTTTTTTTCTCCCACGCTTTTCTTTCAGACAGAAGCAGGTGCATCTAGACCTAGTTTAAGGATTATTCACACAAGACACAGATGTCAGATATTGTAAATCACTTTTTTTTTTCCCACAATCCCTGTTGTTTAAAGTGAAAATTTACTGTATAAATTTCTGAATACAGCTCATGGCAAACTCTTCAGAATTTCATTATTTATGCTAGATTGTACAAAATGTACAATCCAGCATATGGCAAAATGTATGAAGTTTGAAACTCCAGATATGTCTTGATATGAATCGATTAATTTGATCTACATTGTAACTTAAATCATACATTTGCATTTGTCAAAAACCTCCCTGTGGCATTCAGCAGCGAAGCAAATAAAAACAGGTGTTAAAGCACTTTTTAATTTGTCCACCACTGGCACAGCCTGCAAGTCTGACAGTTTGATAAAGGATACATTTTTTGATTAGCATTACCCATATCTCATGCTTTTGACTTATTTCAGTGCTAACAAAGAGCGGTAATTGTTTTTTTATTCTTTTTTTTCTATTTCCAGATTATTCATAAAGTGGAGTCATAAGCAAGATCATAGAAAAACCCATGTGCTAAATGCTGGTACTAGCATACCATAACAGCACAGAAATTGCTATTTAAAGCTGAGACAGACAAGAATATTAAATAATTTGTATGGAGCTTCCTCTGTTCTTCATGGGCATTTCGAACAAATGTTTAAAGTATCGTTGAGGAGTCTAAGCCTTGCCTGCCCTTAGCCCTCAATTGCTGTAGCCGTGGACTTTTCACCACAGTTCCCGAGCAAGCATTTTTCAGGAAATTTCATCAAAAACCTTTCCTCTGTTGTAAAAAAAAAAGCAAAGCTTTGCTGATCTTTAACTTAGGGAAATGGAAATCCCTCTTCAGAGACCCCAGCCCCAGTTTTTCTGTCTTTTTTGTGCTTTTTCTCACACACATTTACACATTGCAAACAAAAGACAGTCCATGTCTGTCCCACTGGCCCTGGAAAGGGTCACTGAGGTCAGTCTTCCTGGGCCAGACACCGCGGTTGAGCTCAGTGTCACTCTACCTCAAACCGTGTCACCATGAAGTGACAGAGCAGAGAAGACTGCCTCCGTCCTCCTCCTCCAACTTGCTTTTGCTCTTGTTCTTACAATGATTCCCCATTGGTCTAGCAGGCAAGGGATGTCGAGCGTGAGCTGGGATGAAAGGGCAAGCAGGGGCCAACAGAATGACAATGGATGGGCCAGGAGGCCAATGAAATGGGGAGACACACCCATTGACCTGAGTTCCTGTCCTGTCTAATCAGAGGCATTTTAGATCTGTTCATGCTCCATACCACAGACCTAAAATGGCAAAGATTGCTGTCAGGGTTAAAGGTCACTCCCTTTGCATGACCATAGTGACCATCAAACAGATATTGAAAAATAAAATGAGCGCAAAAATGAATATGAAAAATAATTGTACATTCTAAATTCCCCCACAACAATGCAGAGAGCCAGAAAATAAATAAGCAACTAATCCCTTCCTGTCAGTCGCCTTTGTCTCTGCTGACCCAGAGTGATGCCAGGGAAGCAGAACGGGCCGTCAAACACGCTCAATGAGAAAGCTGACATGGACCAGTGACTTTGACCCAGGGCTCAGGACAAAGAATTGGTCAAAAAGAGGGATGAGGGATAGAGATGCCTTGCAAGTAAAGGTGAATTGCACAGAAGGAGAAAATGAAAAATGACCCAGTTTCAGTCTAGAATTCAAGACAAAAGCCAAGAAACAAAATTCATAGTAGAGTGTTACGTCCTCCTTCAATGAGATGGGTTGTGACTACCTGGCTGAGTGCTTGTTTCTTCAAGTGTGAAAACATTTACATGCATGAGAGATCATTTTATTTTATTTGAGTCAGAACCAAAAATAATAATAGATGCTTTTTGATATAATAATTTCCAACCCACAAAAAATAAATGCATGAGGTCAGCTCTTTAGGGAAGACATGGACATTGGGGGTCAAGAAAAAATAAGAAATGAAGGGGAACAGGGCAGAAGTGAAGTAATGATAAATGGAGAGAAGTGGAGGAGAGAAATGGAAGAGAGAAAGGGCATAACTCAGAACACAGAGTGGATTAGAGGAGTGTCCCAGCCCTAAGAGTTCACCATGCATCTCAACTCAATATCCTTTGCTCTTACCAAAGATAATAGAATGAAAGCCAAGGAAACCACAGGAGGGAATGGAAAGACACGAACACAACAAGCAAATGTGTCGTCTGGTCTGCGCTTAAATTAATCCTCCTCCCTCATCCCGCCTTCTTCCTTTTATCAGTCAGAACAAAGGGGCCTGCCTGTGCTTCAGGTCCAGACAACTGGGGTAGCTGGATGGTGAATTCAAGTCCTTACGGAAAAGGGGGTGGGGGGGCTTAGAGGGGTGAGGGAAAGGGGGATTTGAAGAGAGGGGTGGCTATTGTGGGTAGAGCATGTGTCTACGTGCCAGGTCAGCAAGGGTCTTATGGCAGAGGGAAGCTGGGATATGAAGAGAGCAGCGGGGGTTTGGTGGAGCTGGTCGTGCTTCAGGAACATGGTCAGATGCCAATCAAACACTCACAGACTCAGGGGTTAGCAGTGTGTCTGAGGTAGAAGAGAGACGGAGAGTTGGAGGAAGGCAAAGGGTATTTTCACAACTGTACCAAAACTTAATTTACTTTAAACTTTTTTTTTAATTCAAACTTGGAACACCTCGATAATTTATAAGCATTATCAGGAGGTATATAGAGTTGATACAGACTGCTAAACATTCAGTGCACACAAACATTTCAGAAATAACTCAAAGGTTATGACAGTCTGAAGAGTTCTTTTTTCATGAAGAAATTAATACCACAAAATCAATCAGTGCTCTTCCGTGCTGTGAAGCTGTCGCCAGTTTTACTTCGATAATTTTCAACCACTTCTGGTTGGATATGTCACTACTGATGACATTACAATCTGTTATATCTCACTGGTTGTATTTGGAAAAGTCAGATAGAATACAGTTGAGACAGTAACAAAGTGAGGCAGCCAGGGCAAAGTATTCACCGCTCTTCATATGTGAAACCCTTAACCAAAGAGGGATGGGTGGTAAAGTGATGTCATCCCGGCATTAGAATGCAGCGAATGTGGAAAACAATAATGTATGACACAGGAAATCAGAGAAGAGTATAAAAATGTATGAAATTTGACCAGACAGTATGTGTGGGCGCATGTGTGTGTATGTGCATTTTGACATATTTTATTCTTTACCGGACATCATGTAGCCTCCCAATGTGAAGCTATGTTGGTTTTTTTAAACACTGTTTGGCGTGTGAACAATTTGGTTATAGAAGCATGATTGGTCCCTGCGAGACAGGCACCGTAAACCCCTTCCTGGGGGCAAATTGGCCACAAGCCACTTCACAGGATTAGGGTTTGACCTGTAGAAAGTCAGCAGATGACCAGGGATGGACACACACTGAGCAAGGAAGCCACAGGAATCTGGGCAACAGAACATCTAAGGCTTGACAGAGGCCACAGCACAAGCCAGCAAATCTGTGTCTGTGCATGGGTGCAGTTACAATGCAGTCTTTTTCTCCTGGCATTGTAAGCCACCTGCTTTACTCGAACTTCTGTATGGCTTCATATCAGAGGTGACATTCAAGACAATACTGGAAATGAAACAACTGACAGACATAGAGGGACATTTTTGGTGCTCAATGTTTTTGTATTCACTTATTCAGACCTGCAATCTAGAAAATGATCTGAAACCCTAAGAGGGGGGGGGTACAAATCTGTTATGACTAATCCTAATTCAAAGATATATTCATCATCAAAATTGTATTCATCAAGGTTCTTCTTAATGGGTCCATTAATTTGTTTGTAAAAAATAATGTTCAAAGAAAAACCCAGTATCATGATGTAAAAAAATATCATGAATCCAAGAAAGTAATTATTAGTCATTTTATTATTAATTTCCTGCTTACAACTAATTTATCGTTGTCCAAAGATGAGAAAAGAACACAAATTTTTTTAACATGCATATTTAAAATCACATCCTCTGGAGCACAAAAATACAAACCCACACAGAATACTCCAAAAACAGAAATTATCCAGTTATTACAGTCTTTTTATATTCATAAGATTCATTATCTATTAACATTTCCATTGAGTCCAGAATTAAAAGCACTTCGACTACTATAATCTCCTGTGCAACATCTGCTGTTGCATTTGTGTAACTTCAAAAAAAGAAACCACACACAAGTGAAAAATAACTTTTTCTCTGTGGAATGAGGTATTTTGCTGTATTATATTTCCAACTGTCTGTAATGAATGTTAGCATTTTTTGGGCCTGTGTCATAATAATTCTATAAAGGCAGTCTACAGAATCGTGAAAGATGCATCATGCGAGTGTATCTGAGTGAAATTGTAAGGTTCAAATATTTAACTATAAAAGTCGACAGACTCTGGCGCTCTACACTAGAAAACGAAGTCAGGTCACTGCCAATCATATCAGAAGAGACTAAGAAGGAGTTTTCTTCTGTTGTTAGAGAACAACTTTGATCAAAGTTATTTCTCCTCATCCATCTCTGACTCTCACGGCTAGTCATAAATCATCTTCACTGTGGCAACTGTCAGAACCAGTCCCAAAGCTGCAAAGAGCTAATTCACTGGGATAACACTCTGAGCTCATCTCTGCTCTGTCACTTTAGCATGTACGAAGGATCTACATGAACACCATCCTCGTTGTACCACCTTATGGCGCACAATCAACATATGAAAATTAAAATAATATGGCCTTGATTGTTCACACATTACGTGTGAAGTATATTGCATGATCCAACAACACCGTCAATGAACTGTATGTAACACTGGCAACCACGAGTCAGAATATTTTCTTCAAAAGAAATTATAATTCAAGGCCTCTTGAATATGCTGAGACACAAGAAAACAGCAGAGAATTTGATTATTCAAGTAAAACTATATTTCACCAATAGTGGCTCTCTTTACGATCTCACAGTATTTTTGTGATGAACAATCTTCACATCTGTATCCTTATTATTTCTGATCTAGCCTTTCTTATTCTTATCTCTGCAAGACTGAAAAGATTGTGGAGTAGTGGTAGCTCTCGAGATGCTGTTGTGTGATTTCAAATTGTTGACTTTACCCATAAAATTCTAAGCAAATTCTTATTATAGCCCCAAAAATCCTTTAAAAATCTTGGTACAGAAACCACCAAAGTCTAATGAATTATTCCCGAGGCCATACTCTACTTCTTGAAAGACTATAATCAAAATGCCTACATCTACATAACTTTCTGACTTACAAACAGTCAGGTAAACCAGCACCAACAGAAACATCACCTTCTTTTTGGAGGTAAAAATATTTCCGTCTTTTTGTAAACTGGCAAGCAAACACCCAAAGAGAGCCCTAGTTGACACAAATAAGACGAACCTTTTTAGCCTTTAACTCCCCCATGGACTACAGTCATAAAATTATTTGCTTGGCTGCACTGAGTTCTTCCACAGCGTATCTGCAATGCTAATAAACTCCACCGACACTGGCAGGTAATAGCATGCTACTGTAACTTTTCTACCTCAGCTCAGCACAGCTCAATCAGCCCCCGCCAGAGGCCTCTCCTCTATGAGTCCCAGCGGCTCAAAATCAGCAACTTTCAATCTCAGTGTGTTAGCACGCAAGAAGACACAACTGTACATTTGGGAAGGGTGATGAGACAAGCAGACAGCACAACGTGAGAGTAAGAGAACAGAAGTACTGGCACACACATAAACTGTCGCATGTACAAATACACACATGCTGTCTAATATCAGCAGAGTCCCAGACTCCCTTTAAGAGACCTTAGAGTCGAACAGGGGGAAATAAATACTCTGCTTTATTACTGAGAGAAAGACAGAGAGGAGAGATGAGGGGAGGAGGTAAGGGAAGTAAAATAAAAAGATAGGTAGAGACTGAACGTATTCACACACACACACACACACACACACACACACACACACACACACACACACACACACACACACACATACACACACATACACACACATACACAGAGCCATGAATGGGTCTACCTGATCTTGCTGAATCCCATACAGGAGTGGGGAACTTTAATTTCCTCAGTCAGCAAACTCACCCCTGTCCTCTCGTATAGCGTCAGCTGACAAAGTAAAAAGGAAGCCTCTACACGTTATATAACACTGTGCTATAACAATATATAAACCACACGCCAACACCTCTATGACCTGTAGTGTTCAAAAGGTACCACTAGTCAACATTCACAAAGTACTACAGTACTAGTCTGATGAAGAAATTAGTTAAAGTGTGATTTGTAATGTGGTTTTTTCGTGTCAGATTAGTTTGGGATTAAAGGTTTTTTACCTGGCAAAGTACTTTGTATTTTTCAGAGGACATATTCTTAGTGAAAAGTTCTGTTGATCTTTTCAAAAAGCTTTCTAGAGTCTCAGCAAAATTTTTAAGCATCACCAGTTCTGCAAGTTTGTTTTCCAGCTTTTCTTTTGCAGCCCCAGTGCCTTGCTCGTGTTGCATCACAGTTGTTTACCGTGTTCCACATACTACCAATTTAAATTTCCAATAAAGGTAGACTTACTAGACACACAGACTGTGTGCAATTTATTTGTCCGCAGCAGATTGTCTTTTAAACAAATACAGAAATGTCATTAAAAAAAACACAATATCCCACTGAGGCATTGCATTTTAGAAAACCAACCAAACACAGTCTCCATTTTCGTGTTGTTTTTTTGGTGTAACCAAATGGATTCACCGAATCAAATGGATTCACCTGACTTTACATCAAAAACAACCACAATAACAGTTCTTTATCCACAGGTTGCCAAACTCTACAATGGAGCGTAAGAGAAAATTACTACAAAGGTCAGAATTCTAACTTAATCACCTTCCCTTGAGACAATCGTGTGAAAGGAGGAAATAAGGTTTCCCCTGACCTCATGCAGTGCAGACAATTCCCTTTAGTTCAGATCGGCCCACTGCAGTCATCACTGACATCCACCGGCAAATTCTTGTGGTACCCCACATACTAAAGGGGAAAATATCAGTGTGTGTGTGTGTGTGTGTGTGTGTGTGTGTGTGTGTGTGTGTGTGTGTGTGTGTGTGTGTGTGTGTGTGAGTGTGTGTGTGTGTGTGTGTGTGTGTGTGTGTGTGTGTGTGTGTGTGTGTGTGTGTGTGTGTGTGTGTGTGTGCATGTGGCTGTGTGAGCCATGGTACTGACCCTAACCTGGCACTGCTCCAGCAGACATGGGAAAACAACAGTGGAATTCATGGAAGACAGGGAATTACAATGGAGGAGAGGCAGATCAACGGAGAAAAGTATGGGAAATAACGACGCAAAGTGTTTACTGAATTTAATTTCCTTTTTAAGAGATAGTCGAAGGGGGCTGATCAGTTTAACAACTCAAAATAATACAAATTATAATAAAAGTTTTTCTTCAATAATATGAGATGAACTGTCACACAAAAACACACACATGCCATGTTAGCAAGCTTCCTTGTGCGTGCTTGCGCACGCACACGCACACACACACACACACACACACACACACACACACACACACACACACACACACATTCCCACCTGGCTCAGCTGCTTCCCTACCTCCCATTCCACTGACCTTCACCTGTCACACAGGCTTCATATTTACAGCCACTCGAGCCCATCTGCCCACACACAGCCCTGACTGTCAATCACCAGCGGTTGCCTCCGCCTCTGCCGATCCATCAGCAGGCCTAAAGCACTGAACCGCGTCAGCCTTAATAAACACCAACATCAACAACAAGTGATCAAGCACCGGATGACGATGCTGCTTTTGCTAAATTGATCTCTTCTTAAACCTTGGTTACTGATCAGTAGTAATTATGAATGTGGAGTTGAAAGATGAAAACTAAGGGAAAACAATGGCACTGCAGCCCTCGTTGCAAAGGCTAGAAAAACAACAAATTAAAATTTTTTAGGTATTTTCTGCCAAAGTGCCCTCAGTTTGTTTCTCTGATAACTTGAGATAGTTAGAGCAACTAAGAATCCTTTCAGTGACTTTACCTCGTGTTTTGCAAGTTTATATTTTTTGTATTAAATTTGACAGTTTTTGAGCAATCTAATGTATATAAAACTATATGCGTAAAAAAGTGTAAAGAATGGAAACAAATCCGATGTTGAACTCCCAGCAGTTAACTTACATTAATGTGACAGCTGATTTAAGCCGGCTACGAGCGGGGCTGTTGCTTTATAATCAGAAAGAACTAATGAAAACTGTCAGCTTCTCGGGACACGTACCACTCATTGCTGTGTGTTTCATATGCAGCTGGGGGTGTCTGCTTTAATTGGAAGTGATGAAAGACAGATGTTAAAAATGAGCAGCTGCACCATAAGCAGGACTTTACTTCTACCGGTAGGGTGGAGTCAGCCCTTTGTCATAAGTGTAGTCCTGTGCAAGTAGAGATAAACACACACACACACACACACACACACACACACCTGTGTTTCTAATTGTGACGCATACATTCATCCCTTCACGTCTGTCTAGTGGTGGGTCACATGTGTATGCACACACACAAACACTCTCTCTCACACACACACACACACACACGTACACACTCATCAGTGCAGGTAGTAGTTCCTCCATAGGGGGACACTGGATTTAGCCCCTGCAGCTCAATGACAATACATCCACAAGGATTTATCTAAATGCAAATCAGCTCCCTTCACTCAACAAATCACACAAAACATACCTTGTGTGCCCCAAAATACACAACGAAGTCAGGTGCAGTCAGCCAGCCAGTCAGCCAGCCAGTCAGCCAGCCATCCAGCCAGCCAGCTAGTGTCCTCTGAAGCGTGCAAATTTTCCTCCAAAAACACTTGTTAATTGAGAGTAAATTTGACTCAGTGAGAGTCACCTTTGAGGTAAGAATGTGGCTTCACCAAAGAGGGTAGAAGAAAAACAGGGTGTGGAGAGTTAGGTGACGGTAAAATCTGTTGTTTTTGTCACTCTAACTCCCAAGGGAGTGAAGAAAGTTTGACGGACAGGAACGAAAGGAACAAAAAAGATAAATAAGAGACAACAAAGTGGAAATGTGGATATCCATCTATTTTTCTGTAGAAGAGATGATTGAAATTGTCTCGTTTATTCGCCGAGACGATGGGTCTACACAGCCAATCACAGCTGACTACTGGAGAAAGGTAGGGTAATCCCCGAATGAAATGCAAGCTCATCACAAGGTTTCATGAAACACAAACAAACGCACACATTCACACTCAAACCTACTGACAATTTAGTGTGAGTAATTCACCTAAGCCGCATCTTTTTGAAGGTGGGAGGGAGCCAGAGAACCCGGTGAACCCGGCCCCAATCAGGCAATCCCAAACCATCTACTGAAACCCCTGTCGAAATGTGTTGCTTTCTTTTGCAGTTGAAAAACCTCTGCTAGCCCCCTAGTTATGAAGTACAAGCAAAGCAATGTCCAATCTGCCGATGATGTTGCTAAAATCTGCAGAATGTGATACAAAACATAGACTGATCTCTGCTCCAAAGGTTATCTGAGGTCTCGGAGACCTCCTCAATGCTGCCTGGTGCTTTCTCCACCTCTGCATAGCTGTTAATTAGCCAAGCTAAGTGCACCATTAATCGATTGCTTGTCTCTGCACTATTTCTCATTGGTGTTGCACTCCAGCAATGCCAGGGCAAAAAAATGTGCGGTTCAGGAAGTCAGGAAGTCACACTTTTCCTATAACAAAATACTGTAATGGTAATGCAGAGAGAGAAAAAGCAATCGCTCCTTGTCAATGCTAGAACAGGGTGGCGTGGAGAGGCAACTGCATGGGAGGGTGGGGGTTGCCAAAAATAGTTTGAAGTGAATTTTTTTGTACGGCTTCACAAATGTTTCCTTTATTTCACAAAAATTATAAAAATGAACATAACTTCTGTTTGGTTGCTAGTCATGAAGAAGTAATGAAGAAAGACTTAATCATTCTATTAACTACATAATTAAATGTTTTCACAATTACATAATTAAATGTTTTCACATTTTATCGTACATTATGACCAGCAATGCAAACACTACTCAACAATTGGAAAAGCATGTAATAACAGCTGGAATGTATTTATAATCGCAAAAAAAGTTGACCCTGATGCTAAATAAACTGACTCACCTTCATGTACTGCCAGTCCAACAAGTTTTGAAGTCACTGCTGTAGTCTTTTCCACAATTTATATAGTATTTTGTTTGTTTTCACTAATAATCTACAGTCAATTTGGCAATTGCTTTCAACAATCCTCACACAGCTTAATTACAGATAATAATATAATGTAGGCATTTGGCATTTGAAAGACAACATGCAGTAAACAGATGGAACAGGAGCTGATGGGAATAAAAACATCACACTGGGAGGAGACAGTGGAGGTAAAGAATAGTCTGATTGGGAAAAAAAAAGTGAACTTTGCATCGTGAGCGATCTTTGGGCCTCTGCCAGAGGTTCATAAGATAACTGGTGATCGCCCTCAAAGACAGACCGGCCCGATTAAACTTGTGAGTGATGTTGGATGCTTTCACTTTCAGACTTGATTCATTCTGAGAAGCTAAGGCGGTCCGGATGTGGCCCGTGGATGGCAACTAGCCAATCACTGCAACAAAGGGGCAAACAAAGGTACTTTACAAAACAAAAGCAGAAGGAAAGCAAAGGCTGAGCACAAAAGTTGGAGGAAGGGGACAAAAAGAAAAGCGGCAGACACAGACTGTACAGGTGAGTGAATCTAGATGATAGCTTGCTCTCCTTAACCCCAGAGGCTCGTTAGAGTCTTGTTACAACAGTATTCTCAGGGCCCATCCTCTGTCACACCTTCATTAAGCCCATCGACCCACTGTGCTTATTAAACACATTCATTACCCCAAGTATTGAACTGCTCCTGCCATCACTGGCCCCAAATGCATCATAGGAGGAGGCAGAAGGGTGATGTCTAGATGTGGCAGCGTAACGAACAGCAGAAATGTTGAGGGAATGAGGCACACAAACACAAATAACATCCAAAACACACAGATATTCATACAGATGCACTTTTCTGCCTCTTATGAACCATCACTAATGAGGTTGTTGATTAGTGCTGCTTTGGCCACTCAATCACAGACAACAGGAAGAGAGAGTAACAGAGGCAAGGAGAGAACAAAATCAAGGGGGGAGGCTATGGATTGAGTGTGGTGGTATGATTACTGGGAGTTTGAGGCTAAAATGAGTTTCAATGTAGCTAAAGAGGATAGGCAGACCTTCTCCCTCAGTTTCCCTTTTATCTGCTGCAGATGATGGGCAAGTGAATCTCAACAGTTACCTGTCGTGACACAGCCCCAATTACAAGGAGCAATGTCTAGTACAAAATGAAATCATCTCTTTATACCGGCATAATTTCAGACAATGTTTCTGAGCTTGTAGCAATACATTCTTGAAGGACTGAGCCTTCAAGGATTGCTGTTTGAAAACCTTTTCCAACATTCACGCTCAAAAGATGAACACAAAAGCACTGCAAACAACTGTTATTGTCATTCAGTGTCAATTTTCCATTAACTTTCAATTAATCAAAAACTCACAAAAATTTTTATCAAAATATTACAAAGTTTAAGACATCATCAAAAGTCTCAAAATTTACTAAAACAAAAGACCAAGAAAAGAAAATTGGCAACTTGTTGTGTGTGTGTGTGTGTGTGTGTGTGTGTGTGTGTGTGTGTGTGTGTGTGTGTGTGTGTGTGTGTGTGTGTGTGTGTGTGTGTGTGTGTGTGTGTGTGTGTGTGTGTGTGAGAACCATCATTAAACGATTCATCTGTTGTCAAACATTCTTTTTGTCAACAATGTAACATTTATGAAAATTATCACAAAAACCAAAATGACAAAACATGTCCTTTCTATTACACCTACAGACACCAGGGAAAATGGAAACAACAAAAACACAAAAAATTATTTATTAACAGCTGCCCATTAAATTTAACCCTTTATTGGGCAAGTGACTGTTTTTGGTCATTTGATTTTCTACACTGCACTGAATTTTTTTGAAAAACGTTACAACAGAAATAAAGTTTTTTTTTATTGTTCAATAAACAGGCCATTACATTTTTTAAATTTAAAATATTCAAATGAGTGCTGTATATAGGCTTAAGAACTAATAGATTAACTGAGCTTCAGCTCTCTCATATTCCCCTCTTTCACTTCATCTAACATTTCTATTCCTCTGTCACCTTATAAAATCAAACAGCAGTGAATTATTAGGAAGGCAGGATATACTTTACACAACCGCAAAGTAGAACATTTTTCAAGTAAAAAAAAAATAGGAAAATATATCTGTGGGATATTTGAGCTTTACCCTCCATCAGGCTGCAGTCCCTCCATGAACGCAGCCGGCATAGGCAGTGATCAGAAGGCAAATGGAAATGGAAGTTGTATTCACCTTAACATTCTTCAGTGCTTTTCTTGGTATTGTGGTAGTTGTAGGCAAAAGATTCATTCATAATGGAATGAAAGCTACTAGGAGATCTACGATGCCACTACGATAATTGAGTCTGTGCTTATTTTCTCTCCAAAAGCTTGCAAATCCTTGACAAATTATGTGCCGGTCAAAAAGATATGTAGGTTGCAAAAAGCAACACCAACTTCACACACTTACATTTCTTCAGAGAACTATTAAAGCTATACGATCAATGGTTTATAAATACACTTTCTTGTTGAAATATGTATTTCTACATACTTGCTAAAAGTATGTAAACAATATTGAGGAAAATATTGTTACTTAAAAATGTGTATTACATTTAATACTGAGGTTTAATTGAATTAATTAATTAGACATAAATGGCCATGCCTTCTGAGTCCAGTCAGTGTCAGGAGGAAGGCCACCTCTCTGACCTATTGTTTCTTTTGCGTTCTGTTGTGTTGCTGCTCTTATCCAGTCCTACTACACCCTCTGCAGGTCAAACAGAGGTGCGTCAACCAAATACCAATGAATTGGAGGATCGACTGAACAATAATGCAGATTTCAGGTGCTATATTACTGTATTACTTACAATTATTGTTATTATATACATGTGTGAGTGTGAGTGTAAAAAGAATTTCCCCAAGAGGGATAATTAAAGTATAGATTATTATTATTATTATATTATTATTGGTACTCTTTAATTTACAGTAATGTAGCCGCAAGAGGACACAAGCCAGTGTCTTATTGTGCCGGTCCCAAGCCCGGATAAATACAGAGGGTTGCGTCAGGAAGGGCATCCGGCATAAAACTTTTGCCAAATCAAAGATGCGAATCAAACCTATGACTTCCATACCGGATCGGTCGAGGCCCGGGTTAACAACGACCGCCATCGGCGCTGTTGACCGACAGGGCGCCAGTGGAAATTGGATTACTGCTGGTCGAAGAAGGAGAGGAGGAAAGTGAGTTCGCACGAAGAAAGAGAAGAGGAGCGCCAAGAGTATAGGACTAAGAGTAGGGACATTGAATGTTGGAACTATGACAGGAAAAGGTAGAGAGTTGGTTGACATGATGCAGACGAGGAAGGTAGACATACTGTGTGTGCAGGAGACCAGGTGGAAAGGTAGCAAGGCTCGAACTTTAGGAGCAGGGTTCAAGTTGTTCTATCATGGTGTAGATAGGAAGAGAAATGGAGTTATCTTGAAGGAGGAGTTTGTTAGGAATGTCCTGGAGGTAAAAAGAGTGTCAGATAGAGTGATGAGTCTGAAGCTAGAAATAGAAGGTGTGATGTTCAATGTTGTTAGAGGGTATGCTCCACAGGTAGGATGTGAGCTGGAGGAGAAGGAGAAATTCTGGTCGGACTTTGATGAAGTGATGCAGAGCATGCCTAGAAGTGAGAGAGTTGTCATTGGAGCAGACTTCAATGGACATGTTGGTGCAGATAACAGAGGTGATGAGGAGGTGATGGGCAGGTTTGGTATCCAGGAGAGGAACGCAGAAGGACAGATGGTAGTTGACTTTGCAAAAAGGATGAAAATGGCTGTAGTGAATACCTCTCTTGGTGGTAGGAGCACACAGGTAGACTACTTCTTGTGTAGACGGTGTAACCTGAAGGAGATCAGTGACTGCAAAGTAGTGGTAGGTGAGAGTGCAGCCAAACAGCATAGGATGGTGGTGTGTAGGATGACTCTGGTGGTGAGGAAGATGAAGAGGACAAAGACAGAGCAGAAGACGAAATGGTGGAAGCTAAAAAAGGAAGACTGTTGCATGACTTTTAAGAAGGAGTTGAGACAGGCTCTGGGTGGCAAGGAGATGCTCCCAGATGACTGGAAAACTACAGCTAATGTGATCAGGGAGACAGGTAAGAGAGTACTTGGTGTGTCATCTGGAAGGAAAGTAGATAAGGAGACTTGGTGGTGGAATGAGGAGGTACAGGAGTGTATACAGAGAAAGAGGTTAGCTAAGAGGAAGTGGGACACTGAGGACTGAGGAGAGTAGACAGGAGTACAGGGAGATGCAGCGTAAGGTGAAGGTAGAGGTAGCAAAGGCCAAACAAGAAGCTTATGATGACTTGTATGCTAGGTTGGACAGTAAGGAGGGAGAGACTGATCTATACAGGTTGGCAAGACAGAGAGATAGAGATGGGAAGGACGTGCAGCAGGCTAGGGTGATTAAGGATAGAGATGGAAGTCTATTGACAGGTGCCAGTAGTGTGATGGGAAGATGGAAAGAGTACTTTGAAAAGTTGATGAACGTGGAAAATGAGAGAGAACAAAGACTAGAAGAGGTGACTGTTGTGGACCAGGATGTAGCAAAGATTAGCCAGGATGAAGTTAGGAGGTAACTGAAGAGGATGAAGAGTGGAAAGGCCGTCGGTCCTGATGATATACCTGTAGAAGTTTGACAGTGTCTAGGAGAGGTGGCAGTAGAGTTTCTGACTGGGTTGTTCAACAGGATCTTAGATAGTGAGAAGATGCCTGAGGAATGGAGGAGAAGTGTGCTGGTGCCCATTTTTAAGAACACGGGAGATGTGCAGAGTTGTGGCAACTACAGAGGAATAAAGCTGATGAGCCATACAATGAAGTTATGGGAAAGAGTAGTGGAAGCTAGACTAAGGGCAGAAGTGAACATTTGTGAGCAGCAGTATGGTTTCATGCCAAAAAAGAGTACTACAGATGCAGTATTTGCTTTGAGGATGTTGATAGAGAAGTACAGAGAAGGCCAGAGGGAGCTGCATTGTGTTTTTGTAGATCTGGAGAAAGCTTATGACAGGGTGCCCAGAGAGCAACTGTGGTATTGTATGAGGAAGTCTGGAGTGGCAGAGAAGTATGTTAGAGCGGTGCAGGACATGTATGAGGACTGTAAGACTGGTGAGGTGTGCTGTAGGTGTGACAGAGGAGTTCAAGGTGGAGATGGGACTGCATCAGGGAACAGCTCTGAGCCCCTTCTTGTTCGCTATGGTGATGGACAGGCTGACAGATGAGGTTAGACAGGAATCTCCATAGACTATGATGTTTGCAGATGACATTGTGATCTGTAGTGAGAGCAGGGAACAGGTGGAGGAGAAGCTAGAGAGGTGGAGGTTTGTCCTGGAAAGGAGAGGAATGAAGGTTAGCCACAGTAAGACAGAGTACATTTGTGTGAATGAGAGGGACCCAAGTGGAAGAGTGAGGTTACAGGGAGAAGAGATCAAGAAGGTGGAGGATTTTAAGTACTTAGGGTCAACAGTCCAGAGCAATGGAGAGTGTGGAAAAGAGGTGAAGAAGCGTGTACAGGCAGGATGGAATGGGTGGAGAAAAGTGTCAGCTGTGATGTGTGATAGAAGAGTTTCAGCTAAAATGAAAGGAAAGGTGTGCAAAACTGTGGCGAGACCAGCGATGTTGTTTGGTCTAGAGACAGTGTCACTGAGGAAAAGACAGGAGACAGAGCTGAAGGTAGCAGAGATGAAGACGCTGAGGTTCTCTCTGGGAGTGACCAGGAAGGATAGGATCAGCAATGAGTACATCGGAGGGACAGTACATGTTAGAAGTTTTGGAGATAAAGTCAGAGAGGCCAGACTGAGATGGTTTGGACATGTCCAGAGGAGAGATAGTGAATATATTGGTAGACGGATGCTGAGTTTTGAACTGCCAGGCAGGAGGCCTAGATGAAGACCAAAGAGGAGGTTTATGGATGTAATGATGGAGGACATGAAGGTAGTTGGTGTGAGAGAAGAGGATTCAAAGGACAGGGCTAGATGGAGGCAATTGATTCGCTGTGGCGACCCCTGAAGGGAAAAGCCGAAAGGAAAAGAAGAAGACTCTTTAATTTACAGTAAACAGTCCACCTCCTCTGCACAATGCTCTTTAATATATCCAATTCCTAGCTATCGTTTAATGAATACTTTGTCTTTGGCTCCTTTAATCTTGTATTTGATTTTTTGAGGACTACCTCAGCCATACAAAAGATTTCCGTGGCTGAATTAGCAGCACACTGATTTTACTTCTTGTCTTCTAGTTATATCCATTCGCAAATAGACAAAATTGTGAATAATGTTTAAGAGAAGGTTACATAACACCACATGAGGACCTCAACTATGATATAATTCAATTCAATTCAATTCAATTCAATTCAATTAAAAAACTGAATACCACTGTTACCACAGCTGTGAGGATGATACGGATACCTGTACGCGTGTTAAACAGTGCCACGCCATTTCCTTGATCTACTTCTACAACTACACCTCAAATGACTGAGTGGAACGCCAACGGGTCCCCCTCCCTACTGTTGCTCTACCAAACAAAAGACACTTGGCATTCTGTCACTATTCTATGCTTGAAAGCCAGTTATTTTGGCTCATCCACTTCTCGATTACAGCGTGTGTCTTTTTCTTTCTTCAAGCTCACTATAATTTATTTGGATAAGGCACACAGGGAATCTGGGAGTTTTCCGGCCACATCAAGGTCTTTTTTTTGTGTTTATTTCACAGGGGATAATTTTACTAATATACTTGTTGGAGGAAAGGAACAAGGAAACCTAATATTGCAGACGAATACTTTCCTGATATAAACAAGTTGCAAAAGAAAATATTAAGGCAAGGTGAAATATGATTTTGAAGGCCAATTTAACAGAATCACCTTTCCAAAAAGTAATTGTATTTTCTTTTAATTTTTTCTCTCCACCTGAAAACTTTGTTCTTGAGCAGATGGTGAAGGGAGCATATCGATAAAGTCTGTGTCTGAGTGCAACCAGCTGTCCAAGTTAAAGTCGGTGCTCATTAATACATCTGATTACTCTTTGGGCAAAGGCTGATCAGCAATCGCCACACACACACATACAAACACGCACACAGAGGAAGCTTTTTGGGGACACGGATCGATACGAAGGATCTTCAAAAGAGCAATGAAGGGGAGGATATTGGAGAGGAATGTGCCGTTAGCTTGGACTACATACTGAGAATGCAAGCAGTGGTAATGGTGAGCCTAAAAGTTTTACAAAATATATTCGGAGCAGTTAATTATTTAGCAAAACTATCCTCGAGCCCTATTTGTAATGAGTCAGGCACAGTTAGGGCTGGAACTAACAATTAACAGGGGTCAAACGATTTTTCAAACAATAACTTAATAATAGATTAGACACTGGATTAATTTGTCTCAGTCAAAGTGTTTAGACACCTAAACAATCACACTCACATTCACAACTAAGAGCCATTTGGGGTCTCCAGTCCGTCTTTACTGAATGTTTTTTTGGTTTGGGGATGAGGTTGGAGAACCACGAGGGAATCCACAGACATGCAGGGAAAATCCGCATACTCTCAAGACAAAGTCACAGATCTTCAGGTGGATTTTAACCCCGGACCTTCTCACTGTGAGACAACGTTACTACCAACTACACTTTGTACGTTACAGTATGTGAAATTGTACTTAACTCAATATGTTCCATGATTCCACAATGTGCAGAGTTGATGCAAAATAAAATATGGTCAATCAATTTCTCCAGAGCAGTGATGAAAGATACTTTTAAAAGCACTCCTGTTCATCAACAAGCAGACAGTGGCTGACCTTTTATTTATTTTAATTGACAGGCGTTTACTCGTACTTGTTGACTGGTTAGTGGGAATTTTGAAACCAAAGCTGGTCAAATCAGACACAGGTTTCTTTTATGCAACCAGACTATTTCCTGAAGTGTTTCTGATTCATTTTCACGTTAATTTATTACTAATTATTGTATCTTTTCCCTTGAGATTGTTTATTATAATGAGGATCACAACAACAAAGATATACTGTACTCATAAAAGAAGAATACCATCGGAGGGAAAAACAAGGGATGTAAGATTGGGAACGAAGGAAAGTAATCTGTTTTACATTAAAAGAAAGTGGAAGAGAAAAGAGGATGTAAGACTGTGGGATACAAGTAGATCAATTACACCCTTGTCGCTCCACAGTTTGTTACAGTAAATTTAATCTCCACCCTACATATGGCTGACTCCTAAATTAAACTGAGATTCAAATACAAATTGGCAGTGAGAGAAAAATAAAGAGACTTTTTAACAAAATGAATGCATGGAAAGTCTGGATGAGAATGGAGTGTTCCTTGAGTCTGACAGACATAATCCAGATCCATTTGCAGTTAAACTGACTAACGGCATCAGTCAAAACCCTGAAAGTCTCAACTCCTGTCTATGAAGAGTGGAGGGGATTAGTGAGATGGACGTGAGTATGGGTGCATATGTGTGTGTGTGTGTGTGTGTGTGTGTGTGTGTGTGTGTGTGTGTGTGTGTGTGTGTGTGTGTGTGTGTGTGTGTGTGTGTGTGTGTGTGTGTGTGTGTGTGTGTGTGTGTGTGTGTGTGTGTGACTGGGTATGTTCAGAGTGGCTCTATTTATCCCTAATTACACAAATACCTGAGTTAAGTTTCCAGGGGAGGTTCCAGTACAGCTGGCAGCTATTCAGTTCATCTGTTCTCTTGTGTGTGTGTGTGTGTGTGTGTGTGTGTGTGTGTGTGTGTGTATGTGTGTGTGTGTGTGTGTGTGTGTGTGTGTGTGTGTGTGCGTGCGTGTGTGCGTGCATGCATGCGTGTGTGCGTGCGTGTGTCAAAAGGTCTATCCCATAATAACTGACAGCTATCATTATCACTTCCTTTGTCTTTGCTTCTCGATAGTCCTGCTAATTGAACCCACCAGTGTCAACACAGTTTAATCTGTGGGTACGTTTATTGGATCCACGGAGCCTTACTGTTGTTCCTACCAACAAGAACCAGACTACTGACAAGCTAAACGTCCAGAGTGACAGAAGAGGCCCTCCTCCACTGACCGTTGGCCAAGAAACACCCTTCACCCTGACAGCATATTTTTTCCATTGTTTCATGTTGCTCCACAGAGGAACACATTCCTCCCATCCCAGACGCCTGAGTGAGAGAGCTGGGATACGTGATGAAAGCTGAGGAGGGAAGCTCTGATTGTACATGCAGAGTGGTAATTGCACTTAAATTGAGGGCGCGTAGTAATCTATGTTAGGTCATCTTCCATTCCACTTACATTTCCTACATTTTGCACTAATTAAAACTGTAAATAATAAGAGTTTGGAAATGTATGTGTGTGAAATCGAGTGAATGTGTAGGTACAGTAGATACAATGTCTTTGAGAAGAACATTCCTATCACATCGTTGGAACATTTAGCGCACATTCTTTGATTTTAACAAGACAGGAGAGCAGATAATTTTTTAAAGAATGTACTAAAGTGCTTCCAAAGCAAAAAATAATTGCAGATAGCTGTGTGCATTTAACTGAAGGAAAAGCTGGAGCAGAGTTACAGACATGGAAAGATGGGAGACGAGAGGTTTTTCAGCCTAGAGTTGGTCCATCAGTTTCTCTACAAAACTGACTGAACGCTGAGTTAAACTTTCAGGGCTTTCTCTCTCTCTCCCCCCCTACGGCAAATTGAATTGGGATGAGGAAATGGGGAATTTGCTATTCTCAGAGCCTTTGCCCTTCGAGGTGGTAGAAGAGAACAGAATATGAATAGGGGAGAGAAGAAAACACTTCAGAAGATGAAAACAAGCCTTGAAAGGCAACTGGTGCAATATAACCAACTGTGGTATAAATACTGGATGAACGCCAATAAAGAATGCAGGGTAGGTGTCAAAAAAAAGTGTAGCTCAGAGACACCAGAGTCACCTGCTTTTCATAAAACACACTCTTAGCCCAGGGTTATCTGTGGCCTTGGGCTGATCTGGCCTCAAGCTAACAAGCAATGAAACAGTAGTTATCAATTTCTCAACTGTAAACAAAATTCAGAGACATCCTCAGCATTGCAATTGTAACTTTAAACCATCATTTGTTTTTAAATAAAGCTGTTGCGCCCTTCAGTATGATAATCGTGACAAAAAGTCGTGCACCATCCCATTAGTCTCTTTTTGCAGTGACTTGGACAATGTGACCGGGATCAGAACAGTCCCATACCCGTCTCTACTCCATGACCGTCACCACAGTCTACAACAAGACGATCTCAGTTAGCTAAATAAGAATAGACTGACAGGACGAGCAAAAAAGGTTTGATATTGCTGGGAAAAAAGAGTGGAGTTGAAACCACAACAATGACAAGAGAGGTAAATGAAGAAAAATTAATTTTATATATGTTAGCACAGGACAAAAATAATAAAGTAAGGAGGATGAGGAAGAGGAGGAGCCAAATTTTACCTGCAGCCAAATTTTAAACAAAGCAAGATCTTTTTTCTCAAACATCAAGAGAGAGACAGCCTTAGGAAGTGTTTCTGATCGCTGAGAATAAATGTCCCTTATGGAAAAAAAGGGGTTACTACTCTCAGTTATCTGGATTCCTGATAAACCCGTGGACAGTTTTTGGCCAAGCAGCCAGAGCGTGTAGACATAACAATTCTCATAGACTCTCAGCACATTGGTCTCTGTTCAAGTAACAAAAAACTAAAACAACTGTACCAAACTCAGGTCTGAAAAATGATAGTGTGGTGCTGAAATATTATCAGTATAAATGTCAATCTCTCACCAAGAGGTAATTGCTAATTTAATATTCTATTAGGTTGATGAATGGCGTTTTGACAAAAGCTATTGTTAACAACAAAAGATATATTAGTCGGACAGAATAGAAAAATTAAAAATTTTAATAAAAACGTTGAGATGTTGATATTTATATTCTACTTCAGAATCCAATACCAATTTATAGAAAGATTTGTGTTTAGGAAAAACACACAACTCAGCAAGTGGCATTATAGAGGTGAAATTGTAAAACAGTGACATCTAGTGTTATTTCAGGTATGTTGTCACTTCCTCATCCATCTGATGTTCATACATTGCCCGGCCCAAAATGAAATCACACACTCTAATATTTCGTGGGACTGCCTGTAGCTTTGATTGCGGTGCGCATTTGCCGCAGCATTGTTTCGACAACCTCGTACTACGTCACAGCATTTATTTCTGTCCAGAATTGCATTAATTTTTGGCTGAGTTCTGGTATTGACGATAGGAGTCTTCTCCAGCACATCGCATAGACTTTGAATGGGGTTAAGCTCAGGACTGTGGGGGCCAATTGATGTGTCAAAATGATTCCTCACGCTCCCTGGACTACTCTTTCACAATTAGAGTCCGATAAATTTTGGCATTGTTGTCCTGGAATATGATCGTGCCATCCGGGAGAAAAAATCAATTTATGGGATAGCCTGGTCACTCAGTACAAATTATATACTCAACTGACTTAATTTTTTTGCTGAATAATATTGCTGAGCCTAGACTTGACCAACCGAAGCAACCCCTGATCATAACACCGCAATTTGCTTATTGAAACCCAAACGGTGACTTTTTTTTTGGCCGGGCAGTGTATTAAAATAATTTATGATGGGGAGGAGGTCAAGCCATGCTTATGATAAATGAACCAAACCCAGCTGTGGTTACACTGATCAATCCATTTGTCAGAAACTAATAATTACACATGTACATACAGTGCTTGCGTTCAAATCAACATGGCGTTAATCTTGTGACAAATGTATAATAAATATAAAAATTAGCTTTCAATTTCAAAATGTTGAAGGTATTTAAAGTGAATACAAACACTCTAGTTTCAATATTGAGACCAGGTTTAAGATCGGAATCAAAGGATTGTACATTTTAAGTATAAGGTGCATATCATGCACTTGCCATGAGTTGTTGTGTTTGCCAGAGGCTATATCAACAAACTATGACAACAAAAGTACTACCTACTTACGGCTGTCACAGACATTTGCATACCCAGCACAAGTGTGTGAAAGAAGGAGAACAGAGCAAAACAACAGAGGGACTGTTTTTGAAAACACCTGATTCCAAGTGGTGAATTAGAAAGAGATTAAATAAAAAATCTGTATAACAATGTAGGTGTTGGCAGGCAAACCATCAGGCTGGTGGTGCACTTATTCAAACGTGGATTTGGGTGGCATTCATGCATGAACCATTAAACTCTTATATTATAGTGACCAATAGTAATAGGTCAAGAAATACGAAATAAGGCCAAAGTGCATAACTCTTATTATTAGTAGCTTCATAGCATAAAATTGTACATCTTGCCCTTCATATGAGATAACTGCTCAACTGAAAATCCTCACTGCCAAATAGAGAAACAAAAGTATTGCACATATACAAATTCCACAAAAAGCAACTGAGAAAAGGTATAAACACGCCACCAGAGCTTTGGGACTAACCAGTTTGTTCTCTTGCAAGTAGAGTCTCTGCAGTTTACGGCATCCTCTAGCCAAAGCCACCATGCCTTCATCTGTGATGCTGTAGCACTGACCCAAGTGGAGGTCCTTTAGTTCACTGCAGTGCTCTCCCAACTTAGAGCCAAAAAAGAGGAATATATGAGACTAAATAGTACTAAATAAATAGTACAGCAGCTTTTTTTTTAACTTGGACAATATTTATGACATGTATTGATAGAAAAAACAAAAGTTCATTTTTTGTCTCCCTGCAGCTTTAAAAGCTCACCTTCTTTAGTGCTTCATCCGTTAGTTTGTCCTGGTTGCCCACATGTACCTTCACCAGCAGAGAGCAATGTGTAGCCAGGGCAGACACAGACATATCGCCAAGCTGCTTGCAGCGATATGCTGTATACTTCTGCAGGCCAGGACAGTGTGACGCCAGGGAGGACACACCATGGTCATGGACCCCTCTACAATCCGAAATATTAATCTCTGTCACATTCTGCCTCCGAGAGGCTATTTTTACCAGTAGATCGTCGTTTACCTGGGGAAGAGGATCACACAAGGAACGATTCAAATCAACAAAGTTCATTATAAGCCAGATTATTAACAAAAAGTATAAACTCTAAAATGGGGAAAAATAAAAATAAAAAAGGTGTACTGTTCAACTGATATGCGAGTACAATTTCTGAATACAACAGATTCCGAGACAAGAAAACTGTACTGCTTACTTGTTGAAGGCCACTGAGGTCTATTTGCTTCCAGAACTGGAAATCCAAGCAGAGGTCCCTCCAGTACTTACACACCAGAGAGGCACACAGACAGCGTTCCTTCACTGTTAAGTGGGACAGCACCTGAAGAGAGCAAACAAATGTAAGGCATAAAAACAAATCCAACCACCCTGCACATTTCAAATTAAAAAAAAGCAACCAACAAAAGCCAGTTCAACTCTAATGAACTCTGACCTTCAAAAGGATGGAGGAAGGCAGGTGGTTGATACTTAAATCAGCAGCATCAGAAGTTCTCGCCTGGCAGCTGTCATAATGATTCAGGCAGCAGGGGGACGAGTCTGAACAGTGGGGTGAATCCGAATGAAGACCCAAACCACAACAGCCATCACCAGATGAGCAGGAAGAGGAGGAGGCAGAGGAGGAAGAAGCGGAAGAAGAGGGAAGTGGACAGAGGGGAAGGTGGCAATGGCCAGACTCTGAGTTTGAGGTGGCCTCCCCCCCACCTCCCCCCACCCCTCCATTTTCCAGCCCTCCGTCCGGGGCACCAAAGGCACAGCGCGGCTGCTTGCAGGGGGTGCACCTCTGCACCTCTGAACACTTCCTCTTACACACCTGCACCAACACAAAACAAGATGGAGCCACAATTATTTCAGACAAGTTAAAATAGAAGTTCTTAAAGTATTGACCGTCTTGTCTTGTCTTTTATTATAAATTGGAAATTACTGTGAGAAAGTAATGTCTAATCTACTTAAACAGCAATGCTTATGATATGTTATTTTGTTTTCTTTCCTCTAACACTTTATTTTTTATTGTAATTTTTTGTCCTTCATACTGCCACCTATTCCCTAGTTCTGTTTTGTTTAACTGACTTTCCCCCATGGGGGATCAATAGAAATACTTATTATTATCTCTTGTGTTTTAGCAGGATCACAATTATATCAGAAGTACCATTTGTATTTTTACAAGCAACAACTTTTGGTCCTATTAATACAGCAACCCCTCACAGTATCCTACCATCTCAGTATAGTCACTGTTGCAGCCAGGCACAGGTACAGGTATAGGAATGGTCACAGACACCCCAGCGGTTCGGAAAAGGGCCTGCTGCGGAACCAGTTTCGCAGGAACAGCTGATAAAAGGCTCCTCCCTTGGGATTCCCAGATAGCCAAATCCTGTGGTGACAACAGGAATCTGGAGCAATCCTCAGGTGATGTAAGTGTTGCGTACCGCTCAGCGAGCTTTGATGCAGCTGCTGTTCCAATACCGACTCCACCAACACCAGGTACACTGATTCCAGTGATGCTGTTGTTGCGGCACCCACTGCCGTTGATGCCCGTCTCCAAATGGTCGCTGTCCTCGTCAAAACCCGGGTTGTTGCTTTGGATGATGAAGCAGAGCATGCAAGGCAGCTGCAGGAAACAGTTCCTTTTCTTCTTCTTCCTATGATGCAACTTGCGTGTCCTCTTCTTCAGGTGGTGACCATTTTTCGAAAGAAGATGGCCCATATAGATAATTCAAGAAAACTCTGTAACAACAACATTGGTAAACATATTACACAGCAATATCATTAAGTACCTAGAAGGACTGTACATTGTTTTATGTTTATATGGAGGTTATACTGATGTCAAAACAATACTTCACTTTTGTTTCAACACCAGTTTTAAAGCTGTTTCTTATTCATTTAAAAAGTTACGTTTCCTCTGAAAGATATACTGTATGATCGAGCCCTATATGGACCTCTGAAACTTATCTATGCATTTTATGTAACCTGTGCAGGGTCACAAGCCGGCTGACATCTGTCCCAGCTGATCTTGGGAAGAGGTGGAATACACCCTGTGGATCATCACAGTGCCATCACAAAAACTAATTACTATTACCACAATTTAGATTCAACAATTCCCTTATATTGCATATTTTTGGACTGTTGGAGAAAGTTAGAGTTTTCAAAGTCCATAATGATGTGTCCGTAATGACTGTAGTATTAAGGTAGACCAGAAAAATCAAACCCTGATCATGGGGTATAGCTCACAATAACATAACAGTGAGCCTTACAGCCACGTTTACATGTATTACATGTTATAACTTCTACTTTAAACGCTGTTATTGCCCCGTTACAGCCTTTCAACGAAACAGCAACGATGCAAGGTTTCATTGTTGGTGAATGAAAATATGTAAACAGTGAACAGGTGGTCATTTGTTAAGCACAAATACACAAACAAGCACATAATGCTCTCTTAATGTGATTGTTATGTTATGTCTGGCGCTGCGATTTTTTGATGACTAACATGGGCAACACGTAATAACAAGTTAATACCCTAATTCACAGACAAAATACAAAATTGCTAACCAATTCAGCTTTCTCACAGGCTAGCTCGCTCCACATATTACCTGGATGCTAAGTTAGCTCTAGATCTAACATGATCTAGATCTAACAGTATGAAAGCTCTCACCACTTCACACGGCGCTCCCACACACCGGACGGTTCTCGCATAATAGTCCTATGCTACACGGTCAAGATGAGGATGGACAGGTCCCAACAGGAGAGACACCCACTAATGAAAACCTGCTACTCAACTAGCGTTGTGTTTATGGAGACAGAAGTCCTGGCTCTGCTTCTGCTGCTGCTAGAAGACATAACTTCCGCACCGAGAAGGCAGAAGTACAGAAGCCGACGAGGGCGATCCGCAAGAACCTTCGCCAAAGGTAAATTGCGTGTGATACTGTTTTTAATAATTGGGGGGAAAAAACACGTTTATTCACTGAAAACAACATAAAAATTGATCACACTCATACAAAAATTAACGAAAAGATTCACATAAAAAATAATTAACATAATCAAACAACAAAGAGATAAATAATAGACAAAATATTCAACTAAACAAGTATACATAAATTAAATCAAACCAGAAAGAAAGAAAGAAGGAAAACGGTAAATGAAGTAAATAAAAACAAAAAAAGAGATATAATACATATGGAATCCACGTAAGAAAAATGTAATTAACCAACGGTTCACATTCGACACAAAAAAAAACACACAAAAAAAGCGTTCACAGTTTTTCTTGGTATTGTATCATGTGGACAAACAGGTACACAAAGAAAGACTGGAGGACAAGCACACTATCTCCAACAATAAGAATGCATGAATTTTATGTAACATACTATAACATGCATGTAAATAAATAACATATAACATAAACGCATTATTAACTATTACAATATTACTATCTTAGTAACTTAGTAACAAAATATAAAGTTACATTCTCTCTTTGGGGCAGTTGCTCCCGCGTGTCGACACACACACACACACACACACACACACACACACACACACACACACACACATGCAGAGAGAAAGAGACACGCACAGACGCAGAGAGAAACACTCACAACATATGGGCGTGTTTTTTCCACTCACCAGCTTCTCCGCCCAGTGCTCAGACTCCCAAAATAATTGTGCGACTTCAGGAAGCTTGAAAAAAAAATGGCTGAAGTAGATTCACCAATAACGAAACAAGTTATGAAAGAAACTAAAGAAGTCGGGAGCTGTCATGTTGACATTTGTCTCGAAGACGCTGAGGACTGTTTAATTTACGACCGACAAGGAATCCCTGTTCAGTTCAAGACATTATACCAAGACAGGAAATCGATCATAATTTTTGTGCGGGTAGGGGAAAATCCTTTTGATTTAAACTGGTGTAAACTCTCTAAATTTATATAAGAAACCACGGCAGGCAGAAAAGTACATTGAGTCATGAAATGTATGTAGAAATCAGTAGCAAAACGTCATCTTGACTGGGATGACGTCCCAGCTCCTCATGTTACCATGTATTATAGGTTACTGTGTAAATGTCCATACAGAATTTCCTGTGCTACAGCTGTAAAGAATATGTGGAAGACTTGAGCAAAGTGCCTCAGGAGGTACTGAAGGTAAGTCTTGGTTGATTATGAATGCACCACAAGGTATCACAACAGGAACCATTTGCATAGTTGCACTGACGGAATGTCTGAGCATATTTGCTCAAGTAATATAGAGAATTTAACAACACAATTAAAGGTTCTTCATTTTTTCTACAGGCAAATTTCCCCAGTGTGTGATTAATAATACAGTAATGTCTCCCTCAGTTCTTTGATTTTATGCAGCGTTATTCTCTATTACATCTCAGCGACACTTTATACTTTAGATAGAACCGTGTGGCAGCTGGTTAGGCAACATTTAACTTTTACCATACATTTAGTCGCAGTAAGACAGTACATGTATGTGAATGAGAGGGACCTAAGTGGAAGAGTGAGGTTACAGGGAGAAGAGATCAAGAAGGTGGAGGATTTTAAGTACTTAGGGTCAACAGTCCAGAGCAATGGAGAGTATGGAAAAGAGGGGAAGAAGTGTGTAAAGGCAGGATGGAACGGGTGGAGAAAAGTGTCAGGTGTGATGTGTGATAGAAGAGTTTCAGCTAAAATGAAAGGAAAGGTGTACAAAACTGTGGTGAGACCAGCGATGTTGTTTGGTCTAGAGACAGTGTCACTGAGGAAAAGACAGGAGGAGACAGAGCTGGAGGTAGCAGAGATGAAGATGCTGAGGTTCTCTCTGGGAGTGACCAGGATGGATAGGATCATGAATGAGTACATCAGAGGGACAGCACATGTCAGAGGTTTTGGAGATAAAGTCAGAGAGGCCAGACTGAGATGGTTTGGACATGTCCAGAGGAGAGATAGTGAATATATTGGTAGAAGGATGCTGAGTTTTGAACTGCCAGGCAGGAGGCCTAGAGGAAGACCAAAGGTGAGGTTTATGGATGTAGTGAGGGAAGACATGAAGGTAGTTGGTGTGAGAGAAGAGGATGCAGAAGACAGGGTTAGATGAAGGCAACTGATTCACTGTGGTGACCCCTGAAGCGAAAAGCCGAAAGAAAGATACATTGACCTTTTTATTTTCATGAAACACATTAACATTTATTTTATGAAGTCTGTGGAGATTCTCATCTTCTTTCAGAGAGTCTGCCACTGATAGCTTAGACATGTGACTGTGAGTAGCTGAATCTTAATGTCCAAAGTTTGATATGTATCATTGCAGGATGCTGACATTAAACTGGTTGTAATTGGTCAGTCTTCTCATTATCATATAGAGGTAGGCCAAATCAATTTTATTATTCATTTACGTAATTTCGGTCTGTCTTACATATTTATACTATGATTATTTACTATTTATTTGTGTCTAGCCATTCTGCTCACTAACAGGATACCCATATGAAATGTATGTGGACCCGGAGAGATGCATTTATCAAAAGCTTGGAATGAAAAGAGAGGAGAAATTTTCAGACTCGGGTAATGAAATAAAAATATGACTGTCTACTTTATAGAGATGATAATTAACAAAGAATTGTCTGTGTGTTTGTGTGTTTGAGCGTGTGTGCGTGCGCGCGCGTGTGTGTGTGTGTGTGTGTGTGTGTGTGTGTGTGTGTGTGTGTGTGTGCATGTGCACATTTAAAGCCCAGCCCAGTCCACATGTGAAGTCTGGGATTTTTATGGGACAAATAAAAAGCATATGGAGGGCCATGACTAGCCCTGTATTTGACTTCCAGGGTGACCTACAACAGCAGGGTGGTGCCATTATTGCAGGTCCAGGTAGGTTGTCTCTTAAATGTACAGTAGTTGTACTAAGCAAAAATTCTCTTTTTATAATCTCTCAGTTCCTCCAGTGTGTTACAACTTTACCATTTTCTTCTTCATGCAGGCACACAAGTGCATTTCTCCCATTTTGACTCTAACCACCTGGACCACATGCCCATCAATTGGCTTTTGCAACTTGCTGGAGCTAAACAGACTGTTGACTTCAGTAACAAGTCAAAGATCATCCATGTGTAGCCAGCTGTCCATGACGTAGTATCACTGTTAATAGACTTTTTTCACATTTGTTTGAACATTTGTTTTTTAGTCTTTGGTCTAAATGAAGGTTTTATTTGAAGTAGGGCATGATTGCATTACTATTTTTAATTTTCTACATTTTAATTTTCTGCAGATTTGTTGTAGTATAATCCAATTTGCCTACTTTTGCTTCTTGCATCCTTGAATTAAGAGAGCCCCAAAGATATTTATGAACACTCATAACTGGTGCACTAATGTGAGTCACTTTACATTCTTCATATGTGCAGTTTCCTTACACCCATACATTTATACTATAAATAAAGTTTGACTGCTATTTCCAGACTTCAACCTGGCCATGGTTTATTTAAGTTGCACCATGTTACACACATACGCTCATGGTCATTATTCAACCATATCCAGGAGGAATCTGTTGAGCTCGTCAGAACAACTTTTCAGACATGTAGGTGCTGCACCAGTGGAGGGGTGTGCACTGGACATCTAATCCTAATACGTCACATGCTGGGTATTCAGAACCTAGAAAACCTGCCCCTGCGAACAGACGTCACAAGCGGCAGAGAGGCTGGAGCTGGCAGCTGTACCTCAGATATTGACTCAGATATAACACGCATACGTATGTACCAACCGGCAGCAGCGGAGGAGCCACTAATGCCATAATAAACGGAACAAAGCGGTGTGGTGGGGAGGGGGGGGGAGGCACGACTGCTGCACAATGTCCACCGCACAGCTCTGAGGAGAAAAATGAAGCGCAAAATCGAGAGGAAACGAGGCGAGTCGAGAAAAAAGCGCTGCGCAGCCCCAAACAGCTCAGAGGCGGCGCTAAACTCCGATATTTACATTGAGATAACAGGTAAGAGGGTCTGCAGCATGGACCCTGTCAACTTTACGCCCAGTTGGCAAATGTGTACATTTGCAGACTTGCGCATGCACATTGATGCGTTTTATATGAGCAGGATGTGTGACAATCGTTAATATTATTTACTTGCGATGGCGACACCGTGCATTCTTTTCATCTTTAATTAAGTTGGGGGGGGGGGGTTTTCGTCGATTCATAAATGCACAACGCTTTTGCATTACAGCACTTATTTACAACAATGCTTTACGCAATAACTGCGCTTTCTCGGCACCATCAAGATTTCTGAACCATGAGAGGGTTAAAAATGTACATAAAGAAATGTGTGGTACATCGATGCCATGAATGTCCGAGTCAACGTACTGTCAGGTTTGACCAAGGTTAATTTGTATTCCCAATGGCGTTTGCGTAGTTCTTCCATCTTTGCCTAGCTCAAATCTGAGAGGGGGCGGGTCGCTGAAGTGGAAATCACGAATTGATTGGCTAAGGTATAGTCCCAGCAACAGCTCAAACAACATCCCGAGGACCTATCATATGTATCTTGGACAGAACTTTAAACTGAAATAGTTTTGATTGACGGACTTTTCATCCTATCGCGTAGCGCTAGGCAGATTTCTCAGCCAATAGTAACCCGCTAGAGACCATTGGGGCGGAGCGGGGCGGAGATGATTTTTTAACAGTGCGCACTTACGAATGAAAGTGTCCTGCTCCGTGACGATTACGATCTTTGAAGAGTGACGTTTAGCTACAAACGTATGTGTTAGAACGATAGGGACTCGTGGCGGCACTTCAAGTAACTTTTTTTAAATGTTCGCGTAGTTATCAGTGAAAGTTTCAATTCGTATGAGGAAAGTCTTCGTTTATTACTTGGACCACAGACTTTTCTCGGCAAAACATTATTTTCCTAACTTTGTGCAAGATGACCGCAGATGATACTTCGTCAAGATCTTTTGAGTTTATCAAGGGTGAGTAGCTAGAAGGAAAAAAAAAACTTTTACAATAATTTGTTTACGAAAGGAGGTGATTAAGGGAAATGGAAACAACACAAGTATGCATGACAAAAGCAAGTAACTGCCTCTGTTTTATCACCCCACACCCCTCCTCCTCCTCCAGATCAACTCTATTTCGCCATACTAAAGCAAAAGATTAAGAGCACAGCCGAACGTCACTGTTTCTGCATAGATGAAGAGCTGGCATATGAAAAGTAAGTTTAACCACATTCCACTTTCATGTTCGATCACCCAAATGTTCTTTTAATCCATTCAGCAGGGATACATCATTACAGAAAGGACATTTCTACCAGAGTTGGGTGGATTGGGAAAAGAATATTAACATTTGCGAAACCAAAAAAAAAAAAATGCATGAAGTTTTCTGTAGATAAAAATGACAATAAAAATGTTAATTACAAATAATTACTGTGATAATACGTTGTGATTCAAAAGAAACAAATGCAAAGATAAAATGTGAGTAATGTGTGAATCTTAGCAATCAGTTCTCAAACCAATGGGCAGCCAACATCAGATCATTACAATTGGAATCATGGGATTTTTAAAAAAATCTTGTTTCAAAGTCTGTCTGTTGTGTAATTTGCAGCCAGTTGATTGATCTCTAAATAATAGCTGTTCAAAGCCAATCGCAGTAGTCTGTATCCTTTAATCACGATCAAGTTTAAATATGAACGAGATGAGTGCTGCAGCCAGTTGTAGAACTACAGCCAAAACTAAAATTATCAATACTTCAAAACACAGTGGAAATGCTGCTTTCTGTGAGGTGTTTCATGCCATTCACTTGTCATGTCACCATTAGCAGAGGATACCCTGTTTTCTCATGAAAAAGAAATCCAAGTGTCTTGGACAGCCTTGAAAGTTTAAAACCAAATAAAACACATCTAAACATATTGGCACAGACTTGAGTTTTAGAGCTTGAAGCTGTGGAAATCTCTGTCCAGTGTTAGAGCTGTTTGATTGGCATCGGGAAGGTGACTGGTCTTATAAAACCAATTTTTCTGCCTGCTATATCCTTTTAAACTGTTATTAATAGTTATTAACAGTCATTTAGTCTGTCAGTCTCCGTCAGTCAGTGTCATTATTGTCTAATATTGTTAATTCTTTTTAGTCAAATTGTGTCTCTTAGCATTAATGGGTACTTTAAAACTGTCTTTTTTTGTACCTCCCATGCTCTCAGCTTCTATGCAGACTTTGGTCCCCTTAACCTGGCCATGGTTTATCGCTTCTGTTGCAAGTTGACAAAGAAGCTCAAGGTAAAGTAAACCATTGCTTTTAATTGCTCTTCCTGAAAAAGAATGATAAGCAAAGTTAAGGTTAAACAATATCTATTTATAGTCGCACCATATAAAGCAATAGAACAGATAGAATATAATACCCTTTATTTATAGAGAAATAAATAGGAGTTGTCAGGGTTTTTTTTTTCACATCGATTAGCACATAAAACCTTTTCTAAATTGATTATTCAACATTTGTAACTTTGTGGCTGACGCAAAAATTATTCACAACACAATAAAGTATTATTCATATGTTTATCCATTTTCAGCTCTAGTAAATAATTGTATAATGCGATTATCATAACATTGTTTTTGGAAAAAATTCTGGCACACCGGGATTAAACTCGAAATGTACTGAATAATTTATGGTGCTTTATCTATGAATGAAGGTCGTAGTTCGTGAGGTGTGTAAATTTTAGCTATTGTAGTTCACCGTAATAACTATGGTGTGTGTCAACTGATTCAAATAAATCACAAGGTGTAGCACATCTTCTTATGTTGTTGCTACTGGTGTCTTTGCGCAGTCCATTACACTTTCGAGGAAGAAGATAATCTTTTATACTTGTGGAGACCAGAAGAAACAAGTCAATGCTGCTTACCTAATTGGATCTTATGCAGTAAGTGTTGTACTCATGCATTACCGTACCTCAGTGCTTCTCAATTATTTTCTGCTGTGCCCCTCCCCCCAGCAATAAGAAAACAACTTGCGCCCCCCACTGTCCACCGTGACTATAAATAGTATTAATTGTCTCTAAAATTGTTAAGTACACCTCTGCATAGCATTGTATCCTTATTAACATCAAAGAAAACAAAAAAAATATAGTTCAATTTATAAAAAAGACTAATTTCATTATATTATCTTTTAGTGTACAACAGAAAAGTTTAAGTGCATCAATGTGCCTTACACTAAAAAACCTTGTTTAAACTGTAAACAATTTTGATAAACTTATTGCACCATTTGATACTGAAAAATTAAATTAAATAAAAACAATGGATAATTAAAGAATTCAAATTCTGTTCAGCAACATTAACTGAGGAGCACAAAAATATAAAACACCTTAAATTAACCTACATAACAAAAATTAATAACACAATTTGTGGTGATGTTTTTTTTTTTTAAATCAGAATGAGGAAGTCAGGATTAATTCCTACAACGAGCTCCTTTAGGCAGTGATACTGAGCGCTCAGGTCCTGCTCAATGTATTTCAGCTCCTCTGCTATGGTAGGGGTTTGTTTTTTTTGCACTGAGCAGTTTGGTACGCCACCTTATATGATGGTAACAGAGCTCACCAGTTTACTGAAGTAGCATTTACAAAGCGGGATGATTGTTGGCAATGTTCGGCACATTTTCGCTGAATAAACTCCAGCGGCTTATCAGCGTGATTGGGGTATAATGTCTTTAAGTTCCATCTTAATTTATTTGACTTCAGGCTGTCTACTGCCAGCATTTTTAGACACAATAAACACCCCGGCCTCTCCTCATCTCCCACTGTAGTCACAGTGAAGCCCAGTGCTACAGACGCTTCTTCAGAGTTATCAAGCTAATGCTCCCTGTGCACGCCTGACAATGGAGAACGCCACTGCAAACTACTGTAGTGGATGTGCAATTACACTTTATTCTAGTACAACAAAAAAACATGTTCCCCAGGGTCACACGCTCCCCACCAGCATCGCACTAGGGGGGCGCGCCTCACTATTTGAGAAATGTACCTACCTATATGCTGTATTTTGAAATCAAAGTGGTATACAATTCAAGAGATACTTGCTGATTGGATTTTTGTGTTTAAAGGTAATGTATTTAAACATGATTCCAGAGGAGGCTTATAGTCTGCTGCTGTCAAGGAACTCAACATACATTCCATTCAGGTAAGAATTTCTTCTTATTGCCTCGCCTTCTTTGATAAAGTGCATCCGTGTGCGTGAGTGTGCACTCGCGCGCGCACGTGTGCATGCGTTCGTGTGTGTGGTTTCAGTAAGAGGAATGTTGTTTATAGTGGTAACATGCAACGTAATGAAAATGTCAAAACACCATCAGATCTTAAAGGATCAGCAGCTCTCTGCACTCATTACAATGCTGATACTATCAGGTTTAAAATGAAAAATGTTGAACTACGATTAAATAAGATATTAGCAGAGTTGGTGATAGAAAGCATTTGATGGCCACATTCATGAGATCACTCCTTGAATGCTTGCAGAAGAAATATTTAAAATAGAAAAAAGAGTTCTGAGTATGTTGTGCTAATAAAGCTGGTCTTTATTTCTGTTTTGTCTTCAGAGATGCTTCTTTTGGAACCTGCATGTACAATCTGAACATCCTTGATTGCCTCCGTGCTGTTCACAAGGTATGTCATTTTAAGATCTTTTCAGGGCTTCTTTGATGTGCCAATATCCTCATGAAATTCACTCCCTCTCTATTGTATCCCAGGCTTTGCAGTATGGCTGGCTCGACTTTTCCACCTTTGATGTTGAGGAATATGAACACTATGAGAGAGCAGAGAACGGAGACTTAAACTGGATAATTCCAGGAAAGTTTCTTGCATTCAGTGGGCCTCATCCAAAAAGCAAAATAGAGAACGGTCAGTCAAATATACCCTAAGCCCCTTATGTCTTACCTTATTAAAGACTTCTTAAGCTTATATACATGTTTCTTGTCTTTCCTTAGGATACCCTCTGCATGCTCCTGAGGCCTACATTCCGTACTTCAGAAATCATAACATAACAGCTATCATCAGACTTAACAAGAAGATGTATGATGCCAGGCGTTTTACAGAGTCTGGGTTCGAGCACCACGATCTATTTTTTGTGGATGGGAGTACACCAAATGACTCTATTGTGAGGAAGTTTCTGAACATCTGTGAGAATGCAGAAGGAGCCATTGCTGTCCACTGTAAAGGTCAGACTTTTTACCTAAATTCACAAAACAAGAGTTTATCTTGTTGCATTAGGGTTCTGATTGTGCGAAGTGCCAAACTCACTTGAAACTTCTTGAGCTGCTCAGTATTTCTTACTTGAGATATTCAGTGTCATACCCACTTGGTTTATTGTAGCTGGTCTGGGGAGGACTGGCACTCTGATTGGCTGCTATATGATGAAACATTACCACCTCACTGCTGCAGAGGCTATTGCCTGGATACGCATCTGCCGACCAGGGTCCATCATTGGACCTCAACAGAACTTCATCGAAGAGTATGTGTGTTTACTGAAACAGGATTTACACCAATGTTACTGATTGTCCTTAATTTTTTTCTCAATTATTTCTTTGTCATAGGAACATATTAATGAATACATCAAATTTTACACAGGAAGCAGAACAGTTTGTGGGCTGAAGGAGATGTTTTCCGGGAGAAGACACTGAATGAACGAGAGAACGGCAAGATGGCTGTGACCAAGATTCTGACTGGAGTGGACGACATAACGATCAACGGGAGCAACAAGAATAGGCAAACAAAGAAGGAAGAAACGGATCTGGTGAGTTTTGTAATGATGCGCTGAGGTACAGAGTTTTCTGCTTGATTTTTGAACATAAGGGTAACAAATCCAGTCATGTCATTTTGTTTATTCATTGGTTTTGTTTGTTTCACAGCACAATGATGAAGAGGAGAGAAATGGCCTCACACAAGGGGATAAACTCCGTGCCCTGAAGAGCAAGAGGCAGGCCAGATCATCTTCAGGTTCACTATCGTAAGTTCCCACACTGCCTCATAATGCACCATGTCCATACACTGTACTGCAGTTGTGTAACACTGGTCTTTGTTCGTCCCTCAAGTCAGTACATGTATGCGTTTTCCTTTTTGAATTCATGTGTAACTTATCATTTAAAGTATTTATGACCAGGTAGTGACTTTATTCTGTGACAATGAGCCTTTCCAAGTTGTTATTACTCACATTTCAATCAGTCTTTGTTTTCTCCAGGTTGTCTTTTTTTTAATTTTGCAATTTTCAAATCATGTCTGATTCGAGTCATCCTTAGATTTCAGCCAAGGTCAGTAAGTGATTAAGTGAAGTCATGGAAATAACAGTCCAATGCAGAAACAGAGTCACAAAGTTATATATAGCTGAACTGGAATTATTTTAGAGGCAGTTTCCCACAATATTTTTAGAGCTGGAGTTATATTTGTGGTTGATCCTGCTAGGAAGAACTCCCTACATTACAAGAATTCATTGAAAATGACATTTTTGTCAGCGTCTGAGGGCAGGTGCTCTCGACAGCTCAGGTTCTGGTACTGACTGCATCCTCTAGCAAAACAATTACAACAAATGAGTATTTCCAAATTAGCCTCTGAACTCATATTTAGTGATGCCATTTCACTGCTGGAGTGGCAGCTAGGGAGTTCACTGGATACACAAGAGAGGCAGAGAATAGTCATTAAAGCAGAGTGAGCCCGTTGTTCATCACTGGTTTGTCAACAACACATTGTGAAACAACTAGAAATTGATAAAAAAAGCTACTGTTGTTGTGACACCATATGTGCACTTTGCACGATAGAGATGATTCACAAAACTATCCCTGATAATTATAAACACACATTTGTTGCATTTTTTGGAAGGAAATGGAGTTAGCTGAAGTGTCACATCACAACTGGATATGAGGATGCAGCCAAGGCATTGAAATTATGTCAGGTCTTGTCGTGAAATAGATGTTTTGTCACTGAATTTTTTAAACATTTAAAAGGGAAAGACTTATCATTTACTGTCATTTACCAAGTTTGTGATTTGCACAGAGAAAAAAAGTGCCTGATAGTGGTGAAATTTGCCTGTGAATGACTGGTTGTTTCAGACACATTGTTCTGTCTTTAACGACGTATTCACTTTGGTTTCTGATATATTTATTGTGCGGAACGAGTATGAGCATGGTTCCCTCTCATCTTCCCCGTCATTGCTTAAATATTGTCTTCATAATTTATGTCCAATTAAATCAGGCTATTGGAGGTTGGGTGTCAGCCCGGCTGGGGAGGGTTGACTGACCCTTGCCATTGTACCCATATGGCTCCGGCTTTTGTTATCCCATGTCAGGAAGGTGGTATTGTTCTGCTGCGGCCTCATGGGTACGCTGTGGCCGATGTGTTGCTTACCACTCAAAAGATAGCAGAGAAAGAGTGGGGGAGGATGTGAGGTTTTGTATGATGAAGGTAAGTGCATGTCACTTCCTGTCTAGCATACATCCTCTTTCTGTAGAGCTGGTTGCTATACCAGTGAATGGTATGGCTAAATTGAATTTGATCTTTCTTTTTCCGTTTTTGGATGGCTATGGTCTGTAAAGCAAATATGCACTGATGGATGCAAAAAGATTTACATGCCTTTCATTACCTCTCTTGGACATACTGAGTGAAGCTGCTTGATTAAACCTGCTGAACTTTTCAATGGCACAAATTATTCAATTCATCCGCTTTCGCTCAAATCTCAATTAGTTGAATTAAATGTTTTCGCGCTTGGCTTGCGCCAGTAACTTGGCAATGCCAGTAAGGGGAAGTCAATCTTTGTTCTGATCAAGAGTAACTACTTCTTATTGTTTGGTTAAGCACATATCTTGCCTGTTCAACCACTGTGGTGTATATGGAAAATGTGCTTTGGTGTTAGATAGATAGATAGATAGATAGATAGATAGATAGATAGATAGATAGATAGATAGATAGATAGATAGATAGATACTTTATTAATCCCGGAGGAAATTGCATTTTTTTTTTGTTTTTTGTTTTTTGTTGAAGTGATCTGTAATCACGGTGCTCAGGGTTTAATTGGCCGATGTTGGAAAGGTAAAATCCTCCTGATCTTCACTCGTACAAAGGATATGAAACAACATTTGTGGGTTTCAGCGGAAGCAGTGGGATGAAAATGTTTTCTTAATGGGAGTTGAAGCAGATAGGAGATTTGCTTCCATTTCAGGCCTTATCTGTGTATGCACTGCTATACAAACATCTAGCTTTCAGCTGAAATTCACCATCTGGGCCCACTTTGTTTTTCCTAGTAAGACTGAAATGCATGTGGAATTCCAGCAACGATCAAATAAATGCTTATGTGTACAGATTTTAAATAAAACCTGTCTGTCTTTTCTGTCTATATCATGCATGGCAATAGGCATGAAGCTCTTGAAAATGCATGCTTGGACATATCTGTGTTTGTGTCTAACATGTAATAAGTGTTGGGCCTGTTGTTTTTCCATTGTTTTTGGGACTGGATCAGGGTGCAAATACCATTTGAGCTCTGTTTACTACATGTCTCACTCTCAACCTGTTTTTAATATTAATTGATGTGGTGCAACAAATTTTAATTAATACCTCTAACATTAGTATGACTCAACAAGTTTTAGATATGTTTCAGTGAACATGGCTCAGGTGACGGACAAGCAGACAGGATTTTGATGTAAAAAATTAGAATAAAAATAGAATCAACCTATTTTTACTATCGACTTTAAAATTTCAATATCTTCGTCAAAATTCCCACATCTGTTAGGATCAAAGCATGTAGCAAACTGCTAACATGTCAGTCGGCTAAGAAAAAAACTTACCGACTGGCACTTTTTGTTGCAAGGCTCTTTGAAAGGTATTTCATCTCATCCAGTCCCAGTGGAAAACCAGAACATCAGAGGCGTTGTGTCCTGGCTGGACGTCTCTTGTCTTTCCTCCCTTTTTCCTCCTTTTTTTCCATTTGCTTTTGTTGTTGGATTTGTCCTCCTTTCAGATGGCTGGTAGCCATGCTGCTCTCCTCCCTGTGTAGCCTTGCCCTGTGGTGGATTGTGTATGGCTTCCCTTCTTCCATCCTGCATTTCTGTATAGACGGGTTAGGATTTCAATGACTCTGCCGCCTGTCAGCCCCCCCAAAAAACCTGTCCTGCCCCCCTTCAGGAGGTCTAACTCAGAATGCTGTAAGTGAGACCCCAGTCTCTTTTTAATTCCCAAACCAAATCAGAAGTTTGTATGAAAAACATCCAGTTTTACTTAATTTGTTCTGGAAGAACAGTCTGCATAAAGTTGATTAGCAGAGACTATTTTAAACACGAGACGCTTTTACCTTGTCTTTGTCTTTCTCCACATACTGTAATGATCCTGTCATCTTTACATACTCTGCTTTACTGGTTGGCTGCAGTGCCAACTGTCAAAATGACATTTAACAGTTTACGGGAAGGCAAATTAATTTGCATAATGCCAACTTGTGGCTTTCTGGTATTTGGCTTCAGTATTTGCACATGGCAGCTGCAGCTACAATGATAAAATGTGTTTTAAAAATCTTGCCCCTGCCCCATCAGATTCCTCCCAAAATGTTAAATCTACAAAATTTACTCACATTCTGTTCTGTGGTGTTTTGTGTTTTCACAGACAAGAGGAGAATAAGATTCACACCAGGGCGTCATCACAGTCCCTAAGGTAAAGTTAGCAGCCCATCCACAACATACATACATGAGCTCATCAGATATGGATCAAGCTAATTCATAACTATTTGGTCTCATGAGCAGCGCGGTCATCCTGCAAGCCAGTGATCAGGATTGTAAGACCGGTGTCCACCCATTTCCTCTATCTGAACAGTCAGACAGCAGAAAACGGACCAGAACCTCAATGCCTGCCAAAGTAGGAGAAAGGTCAGTGTGAGTTTTAAACTCAGCACCCAAGATCACTCAGGTGTACTATCCATGAGAGGAGCTTAAGATATATTGGGAATAATTATTGTTACCATGATAGATATCAGATACATTTTTAGATGTGCTTTATCTAAATGTGCTTCATATAATGCATGCTATTCGTTTGAAGATCTCACAGAAACGAGTCAGAATAGCATTTTGACAAGATGTTCATTCAAGGTCTTGGATTCGCTTGATCCTCGAGATTTCAGCTGTATCTCAAAATGAAGATGACCTTATTTTGTTAAAGAAACAAAACTGACATAATTTATGAAGTTGTCTATTTGAGCATATCTTCCCTTTTTTAAATATCGGACACAATCCCTTTATTTTAAGATCCATATTGTTCTGTTAAGATGAAATATTTAGTACATTTAACTCTATTTTTATGTTTTATAAAAGTCGAACCATGAAAAAGAAACAAGAGACTCTAGCCACTAATGAATCCTCATGGAGTAATTAACAGCATCCCTTCTCTCTACCAGCTCCCTGTGCCACACCAGATTGGTCAGGTCTCTAGGCAACATGCATGTAATGACTGCCGACAGAGACCTAATGTGTTGTGAGCCATGTGGCAGCCATAGAGACAGAGCCAGTGCCTCAGCCAACACAGGCCCTCTGATCAACTTAAACATGGCTCAGGTCCACCTGCAGGCAAGCTCCCTTAGACCTACTTTGAGCTGCATTTGATCATAAACAGAATATATTTTTCCTACTGATCAGTTTTCTATGAACGAACATTCTCTCGGCTGTCCAAACTGGAAAAATCATATTTTGATGGGGGTTTTTTTCTCAGTTTTGACAGCCATAGAATGAGCAGATGTCTGTTTAAGATCACTCTATTAGTGTCTGGGTAAATCCAGTCAAAAACCAGAGGCTCAGCACTCTCCTGCTTTCTCCTTCTGAAGTTCAAGACAGTGGTTATGTCATAAACACTGACTCGAGCAATGTTTATAGGCTGGGATGCATCGGTTATGATTAAACATCTCAACGTCTACTTCAACGTCTAAGTCAAATGGCATTTTATAGTGGTTCTTTTTTCATTCAATCTAGATCTCATTTTGACTCTTTCTGATCTGTTTAGATGTGTCTCATGTCTGAAAGGAAGCGTACATATTTCATGATTTCAGACCTGAAATCGTGAAATGAAAGGCTCAAATGATTTGATTTGGATTACTTTTCTTGTCAATTTTTGTAAGAAGATCAATATCTGTTGTATATCACAGAAACTCTAAATAGAAAGGGGGGCCTTGAGTGCCAAAAGTGAAGTTTCAACTAGATGTATTATATTCAAGACAAGCTTAATATCAATTAAGAATCATATAAAATCCTGAAAAGAGTCCTTCATGCTGCTAACAAGTGGGTGTCGGGTTACACTCAAGCAGGTCTGTCGATTTAGTCAATAAGAGGATATGGTGGGGGCCTTGTCTTCTCAAAAAATGCTGGACAGATGAAACACACAAAATTTTTAGTGGCCTTAGAGATTTTCTTCCCATAACTGATTTTTTAAATTTCCTTATTTTACATTTTTGGGGGATTTAGGAATGTATGTAATTTAGGGCTGGGGCACCTCCAGTCATGAAGCATCTGTGTCCTTAGACACAAATTTTTGTATTTGCAGATTTCTACTATTGTTTTAAGGTTTATATCTAAATCATCCTCTGCATTTACCCAAATTATAGTAACCATGATGTTGCAACCCAGCCAGTTCTTCTCGACTCCTCTGCCAAACTATTATTTGCAGCCTGACATTGCACAGAACTAACATTCAGCAAATCCAACCCTGATTATAAACCACTGTCATATTTCCAAATGAAACTCTACCTCCCTTTGTCTCCCTGATCCTCTAACTTTCCTTGCATGTGAGCGCTCAGAAAAGGGGCTTCGAGTTGTTTTCTGCTTCTCTCGATTCTTCCGCCTGTCCGCACTCTGAATTCCAAGGCTGCGTCTGCCTTTTGTTAATCTAATGCTCATACTGTTTTCTTCTCTTATATTTGTTAGATGCAAGAGACGCAATGTCTGCAGAGGACATAAAGCTTGCAGCTCTGTGCAGGCGATTCACTTTCCCAGGTTAAGGTACTTGTCACTATCACTTTCACTATCACTTTTCCTATCACTTTCCAATTTTGTTGAAATTGCTAGGAATCATTTATAGTAGTGCACAGTAATTGTAGTGAATTGATAGCTTGACGAAATCTAGACTGACTTCAGGGAATCTTATGGGTCGGAATCTAAGATCCCATACTCTGAATTCTAGCTAAAAATGTTTTGATGCATCATAAAATAATATTGATGAAATTATTACCTTTTACAATTTTACAGCAACCACCCCATTACATTTTGGGAAAAGTTTGTGGAGCTCACGCTATAAAAATTACATAGCCCCTCAGCTCCAAAGGAGTTCCCCATTACTATCAGCGAACTGTTTTGGGTAGGGGAAAAACACATTGGTCAACAACACTTGAAAAGTTCACATTTGAAGAAGTAAACTATTGAAACCTGTAGTAGCACTGAATAAAATGCAGCACGGTAAAAGAGATTCATCTCTCTCGTTAACATCGACTTTGTGTTTGCAGTCACTCCATACCCAAGGCAAGAACTCCCCTTCTTCGTTGAAGCCGTTCTGGAAATCCTGAAGAGTGTGACATGAAATCCAACTTCTTGAAGACTGTATTCAGATGGTGAAGTTTGAGGAACTGGAAAAGACTTTAACCAATATTTGATGTCTTTTATAGATTTGATTTCAAGTAATTTTACCCATAAGGCACTTTGGATTTTAGATTTTAAACACGGCACCATGCAGCATGAATTTTTTAATCATCGTCATGTTCCCATGTTTTTTTTTATGCATTGATTAGCAAGCATTGGGTTGGCACATGAATCAAGAAGAGTTCCTCCAAAATGAACACTGTGGAGCAAATATACTGACTTCTAGGATAGAAGATTCACGAGGATTTTGAGAGACTTGAAGATGGTTTTGGCAAGGGAGTGTGGTCTTGGCAATAATCCAGTCACAAGATATTGAATACTGTGCACAACTGTACTTTCATGCGTTGGTTTGCCTTTTATTATTTACTTCCAGCTGTTGTACTTTCACACTGTAAATGTCAAAATTTTATATGGCCCGTTTGTATTTTTAAATGTTTTGTACTATATTTGAATCATGCTATGAAAAAAGTCACTGATCCTACTTAGAACTTGTGTAGCTGATATTCATAATCCACCGAGACTGACATCTGCTTGAAACATAACAAGATTTTAAAAAAATTAAACTGTACTCCAAGAATACCATGTCTACAATTTCATTCGATACAGTATCAGAATCTCATCTCACATTACTTAATCTTCACATCTATGATCATGTCACTCAGTATAAGAATGCCCTCAGCCTTCACTATATTTTGATATCCTACTTTTACTCAACAAAAAAACAAAAAAAACAGCTGCAAAATAAACTTGCAAAACCATTTATTCTCACAGTCTGTGCCTTTGGTGTGACAGAAAAAAATAAATCCAGTAAAACCCCAAATTGTACGAAAAGCAGAAACAGTTCCAAGCATGTGTGAAGTGCAGCAAATATTTCCAACAGGAGACAAGTGAAAAGAAGTGAAGTCATTCATCTGCCTGCAGATAGTGCCGGAAAGTCCTCTGGGTCATCTGGGTCAGGAGCCAGGTTACTCTCCTGGGGGGGTAATGAACATTCAAACGCTGATGAAAAATTACCAATATTGTGGTTTGTTTCTAAATTTGATTTTTTTTTTTTCCCCAATCATCTGTCATCATTTCATGATGTTAGCACACTCAGTAAGGCTTTCAAACATTACCTTTCCTTCCCTAACAAGGAGTCCAAAACTAACAAGATATTTATGAGAATAAATGTTACGTTTTAGAATATATTTTGAAGTAATCTAAATCCATCTGCAGTAAAGTGAATCAGAAATTGAAAACTTACCTTCTCCATTACTGGTTTGGCTTTCTCTGAGCGAACTGCTGGGACACCTCGTGTTCCCCGGCCCCCACGACTGGGACGTCCAAGACTACCGAAATTGATTTCCAACTGGGAGGTGATATCATTCACAGACTTACGTAGGAAGTTGCCTTCCTCCTCCATGTCCTCCACTGTCCCTTTGACTTTCTGAAGATAGGAGGAAAAACACAGCAGCTCCGTTTGATTCTATCTACATTTTGAAAAATTGGAAATTACGTAAATACTGGGTCTGAAATTTTCCAGTGTCCATCACAGAACAAACATCCTGAACTTAACCCTAGTGTTATCAGATGTATCATTCAAGTGGCGTACACTCCACCATTATCAAATGCTCTATTCCGCGCAATGAGTAATTTTAATCAAGATTTTTAAGGGAGGACATTTTAACAATAAATACTTTTACTGTGTTTCACCATTGGAACAACAGGCAGAGGTGAAGACGTGCTGTAACAAAAATGTGTGTGCATCAAAAAATGATAAAAGAGGTGATATTACTAATCCAGTATTACTCATTTAATATTATTAACCTACCCCTGTTCTAAAGGTCTTCTTGCACAAAGATGAAAACCAGCCTTTGTGACTTACAACCAAAAATCAATGTCAAGAAGCCTCATTTTGAAGGGCTAGAAGATTTTCTCTAGGGTAAGATAGCAATTTATGAGCTATGAAGATAAATAACATTCCACTGTGGATAATAATAGGTTAAAGATTTCATTATCTTGCCAACGGGGTACATAAACTGCTTTGCACTCTCACCTCCAGGTACTTGGATTGGTGGATGACCTTGGCTTTGGAAGGAATCTTATCCTCGGCTTTGCGAATATTGAACTCCGCCTTGGGACGACTCACTTCCTGCAGGGTCTTCCACTCATCTAGGGTCATCTCCATGGCAACCTGGACCACCATTTCTCCATCCTCTTCTACTGCTCTATCATAACACAAAAGAATACCACTTTTATTGTCATTTTTACATCTAATTTTTGAAAAAAAAATTGACTCTAGGGATTTGCCCTGTAGTTCAGCAAATCATTTAATTAATGCATGAATATTTAAAAAAAATAAAGTTTGTGATTTTATTTTTTATGTAGTTTGATTGAACATATAGTATTCATACCAAAACAAGTGCATGTGCATGGTAAACCTGAAGAAATGCACCATATCCAATATAAAGTTTGAAACTGAAACATGTAAACTAATAAATTATGACATGCACACAATTGGGGCCCGAAAAAAGTGAGATTTCACTGAATTGTTTCTTGAGAAGACATGGACTGACCATTCCATATTATGTACTGCTGATGTTTGAGTGTGGCTTGAACTAAGAAAAATAGAAACTTAATAATTTAGGGGTCTCAAAAAACTTTATTCCGTGTCACTCACTGATTCTGATTGGTTTTGTCGACAAGTGGCTGGGGTTCCTCAGGTTTGATGGGATCATCAGACGTCACCTCCATTACTTCACTGGGCAGCGACACACAAACAGAAATGTGTCTGCAGTGCACACGTTCATTTGGCATGTTGTGAATGAAAATGGACTTACACTGCCGTTTCATTTACACTGCCCCAGTTCCAGGGTCCTCTGCCTCCTCTTTTTTCCTCAGGGGAGTTTCCCCTGCATGAAAAATAAAACTGTAAATACACCATTCTCGCCCCCAAAAATTCACATGAGCGTGAACGAAAGGCTTACGTTCCAGTGTGTCGATCATACTCTCGCTTTCCCCTCAGAGTGAAGTTGTTTGGGTTCCTTATAAATCCTCCTCCCCTACCTCTTCTCCCTCTGTTCCCCCCTCTGCTCACGACACCAGACTCTGCAGTTTCAGAAGGCCTGAGGAGTATTCAGTTTAAAGTGTCACTGATTCGTCACTGGAATTGGTCATTTTTTGTACCTTTTCTTGGACAATAAAATAAAAATAAAAAAATAATAGGTGACGTTACTTTAGTTAAATTACAATACAGGTAATTATGTGAAAACATGAGCCAACATTAGAGATTTGCTACACTCACTAGTCTGCGCCAGAAAATAAGTATTGATAACACAAGATAAAACATACAATACCTGCTAGATTAAATTGGGGACTTTCTACAATTTTAGACTCGTCAACAAGTCCAAGTTCAAACATTAAGTTAATACGCTGTCAGGACCACTTCTAGTCAACACACTGATCCACATGTTACGGGTTTAAAATTGGAAACAACCGGGTCAGCGGGGGAGCTGTCTGAACAAAGTCTCTGTACAAACCCTCAGCTTGAATGAAAAAAACATACTTTGAGATGGGAAACTCCTGTGGATACTCCTCTTGGTGGGTCCCACGCTCTCCAAACGCAGTCTTCTTCCAGGCCCTCTGGGGTTCCTCTCCTACTCTTCTGTTCTCTGTTATTGGTCCAGGCTGCTGCTTCTGCTGCTGCTTGTGGACTGAAAACAGAACACTGCTTACAGATATGTTGTGCACATTAATTTTTGTTGCTTATCTATCACATTTCCAACTGTGTTTCCCCATGGATTGAAGTCTAACATTTGATCAGGAAATTCAGAAACAGGTAGTCAATAAACCTGGAAAAATTGAGAATACACCTGAATGTTACCATTTAGGTAACATGTACATGTACAAACATGTACAACTCATGTATTCTGTGTCACCTGGAAGAGAATATGTATAATTAAACCATCTAAAATGATGGGGGGGTTTGTCAGACTTGCCCTCCAATGACACTGAAAACCTACTGCAAGCATCTAGAAAATCTTTCTAATCAGTAGCTGATGATCAGAAAAATCTGAATTTCCATGATGGTGAATCTGGATCCTTTCTTACACCTTCTTACCTTTCACAGATACAGGAAACACATTTGAATAACTGAAACAGCGACATATCGATGCCTCTTCGCCCTCTCTGTTGGTTGGTGTTGTGATCATATACATATTGCTACCCTACAGATAGGTATTTAATATCTCTGATGACGTGCCAAGTCTAGTTTCAACTTCAGTATACTGGTAGAACGCTTTTTGTTTGGCCTGTTTTTCAAGACATGGGCAAAACGTCTCCTTACACAATTTCATCAAAACTTATATACAATTATATACTTATATACAATTTAAATAAAAATTAACTGGCATTTCAAAATATTTAGCTGATAAGCAAATTTAAAAAATAAAAAAAAACTCAGTTTGGATCTGGTGACTTTTGGTTCACCTGGAACAGTCTTTACCATCAGAGTCGAGGGGGAGGCGTCTGTCCTTCTGGGATTCCTTATAAACATTTTTTTTCGGCTTGCATTTCTTCTCCTCTTCTTCCTTCTTCTTTTTCTTTTTGTCTTTCATCATTTCCACTTGGCTCATTAAATCGAACGGGTCAGCATCGCTGTCCAGGAGATTTCCGAACCTGTTCGCCACGACGCAGCCGTAGGCGTCCGGGAGCATTTTAACCTGGGAACCCATCGGGAATCCAGCGCACAATGTTTTCCCTCCTAATGATCGATCCACCAGGACAGAGATGAAATGTTACCGTGTGCCTTCCCAGCTGCACAAGAAACGAGCGATGACCGATCCTCTGCAGCAGGTGAACATCCAACAAATGGTTGAGGGCGGATTGTGAACGCGTCTAATTGTTTGCTGGTGTGAGCGCAGGCGGCGCCACATCTCCGTCTTAAATATTCGCCTCACAGACTGTAAAAAGCTCTTTTAAGAACAAGGGAGATGTGCAGAGTTGTGGCAACTACAGAGGATTAAAGCTGATGAGCCATACAATGAAGTTATGGGAGAGAGTAGTGGAAGCTAGACTAAGGGCAGAAGTGAACATTTGTGAGCAGCAGTATGGTTTCATGCCAAAAAAGAGTACTACAGATGCAGTATTTGCTTTGAGGATGTTGATAGAGAAGTACAGAGAAGGCCAGAGGGAGCTGCATTGTGTTTTTGTAGATCTGGAGAAAGCTTATGACAGGGTGCCCAGAGAGGAACTGTGGTATTGTATGAGGAAGTCTGGAGTGGCAGAGAAGTATGTTAGAGTGGTGCAGGACATGTATGAGGACTGTAAGACAGTGGTGAGGTGTGATGTAGGTGTGACAGAGGAGTTCAAGGTGGAGGTGGGACTGCATCAGGGATCAGCTCTGAGCCCCTTCTTGTTCGCTATGGTGATGGACAGGCTGACAGACGAGGTTAGACAGGAATCTCCATGGACTATGATGTTTGCAGATGACATTGTGATCTGTAGTGAGAGCAGGGAACAGGTGGAGGAGAAGCTAGAGAGGTGGAGGTTTGTCCTGGAAAGGAGAGGAATGAAGGTTAGCCGCAGTAAGACAGAGTACATGTGTGAGAATGAGAGGGACCCAAGTGGAAGAGTGAGGTTACAGGGAGAAGAGATCAAGAAAGTGGAAGATTTTAAGTACCTAAGGTCAAGAGTCCAGAGCAATGGAGAGTGTGGAAAAGAGGTGAAGAAGCGTGTACAGGCAGGATGGAACGGGTGGAGGAAAGTGTCAGGTGTGATGTGTGAGAGAAGAGTTTCAGCTAAAATGAAAGGAAAGGTGTACAAAACTGTGGTGAGACCAGCGATGTTGTTTGGCCTAGAGACAGTGTCACTGAGGAAAAGACAGGAGACAGAGCTGGAGGTAGCAGAGATGAAGATGCAGAGGTTCTCTTTGGGAGTGACCAGGAAGGATAGGATCAGGAATGAGTACATCAGAGGGACAGCACATGTTAGAGGTTTTGGAGATAAAGTCAGAGAGGCCAGACTGAGATGGTTTGGACATGTCCAGAGGAGAAATAGTGAATATATCGGTAGAAGGATGCTGAGTTTTGAGCTGCCAGGCAGGAGGCCTAGAGGAAGACCAAAGAGGAGGTTTATGGATGTAATGAGGGAAGACATGAAGGTAGTTGGTGTGAGAGAAGAGGATTCAAAGGACAGGGCTAGATGGAGGAAATTGATTCGCTGTGGCGACCCCTGAAGGGAAAAGCCGAAAGGAAAAGAAGGAGAAGAGACTGTAAAAAGCTCTTGTCTCCTGTTGGTGTTGCTTTGTCAGGCTGTTAAGTTCAAAGGTGCCGATTTATGCAAAAATCAATTTTATTTATTTTTATCAAGTAAATAAATGACTGGGATTAATGTTAGTGTAGCCAAAGTTCTGAGCTAATTTATTCAAATGTCATTGCATATTAGATTTATTGGTAAAATATGTGTCAGATGTCTGCAAAAGCCAAATGAGAAACTTCTTGACTGCTACAGTCTCAGATTTATTCAATCCACAGCACCATTTTGTTGCTATGACAACTTTGGAAACATGATTCACAGACAGATGACAGCTTCCCACAGTGTTCACCATGAATCTTAGCCCATTCCCCCATATTCACAGGCGGTGCAGTGGTGAAGGCCAATCTTAAATGTTCTGGTGAGGAGTATTTTATAGTCTATTTTAGCTTTTAAAGGCAGCAAGTGCAGAGAAACCAACACTGGTCCTAGTCACACAGGCAGCAGCAATCTGGATAAACTGAAGGTTCTTAAATGATTTTTTGGGGCAGCCTGACAAAAGTGAGTTGCAATAGTCTGGTCTGGATGTGATAAAAACATGGATTAATCTCTATGCATCATTCTGTGTTAAAATATTCCTGAATTTTTCAAACTCTGATAAATAGTCAGTGCACGCACAAGGAGGACAATAAGTTGTAATAAAGGCTGCAGTGGGTTGGGTTTGATAGGCTCGGACTAAGACTTTCAAATGAGTTAAAATTCACCTTAGGTTTAGATTCAGTTGTCTGAGTCTCAATGGATCTGAAAATTTAGGTGATTAGGGGGAGTAGCTTCATTTAGGGACACATACTCATCCTCACATAGCCAGGTTTCCGTTAAAACAGAATACATCTACAGTATATGATAATCTGATATAATATTGTGCGGTGGAATATCATAGTGGCTTAAGGGTTGGCTTCCCTCTACACCCCCCAGAGGATAAAATTTATTCCACAGAGATAGAGATGTAAAAACTGAGGGGTGGGGGTGAGGGTCCCCCTTATCCCACATATTTGCAGGTTAGGTTTCTGGGAGGGAGGGAGGTGCCACATAATTGTGGTGTTTTAATTTACTATCATACATTAATATTTAATATATTATTGATATATTTTTTTCATATTGATGGTAGATCAATTAACTAACATATTAGAGTTCAACCTTCAGTCTGGATAGAGAGGTAGATGAACAGTGTGGGTTAATTGTTGCTGCAATAATGAATCTCTGTTAGCTATTATCCACCTGCCTTCCCAAGAATCTGATGACAACCGTTGAGACTTCCTCTTCATGCCACACTTTGTAGTGGAGCCTCTCTACAACCTTGAACTTTGACCTGTATTTTTAGAAACATTTGGTGCTCTTGGTATCTTTTTGTATCCTTTTCTCCGACAGTAGTCATTTTCCATGACTTTATAAAGAATTCTTGATTCATCCATGTTGGTAATATGCAGTCAAATGTAAAATTTAAATTTAGGCTTTAACAGAATACACATTGGAGCTCTATTAACAAAGTCTGTTTGGGCTATTGCAAAGCCTATTCGGAAAAAAAAAAATGGGTTCACTAAATTTGCTAGTGATTTTAGCTTCACCAACAATGTTATGGTTTTATTATTCATGTATGCTCCCCATAATAGCATCTGGTGACTCAATGACAATTTCATATACTATTACGATTATCTTAAAAAGGTTGCAGTAATAATAATAATAATAATAATAATAATAATAGTCATAATAATAATAATACCTATTTAATGGCAGGAGTAATGCATATTATGTCAGAAAACAACTCAACTAGAGACAAATGACAGTCTGTCATTAAAGATGGTCAGTCAGTATAGACAATTGGGAGCACTTCAAGTTTATCTCCTACTGTCGTTATTAAAACTATAAATTAGCAGATGCGTTTGAGCCACAGCTGTGTGAATTAGAGCTGTCAAATTGCTGCAAAGAAATCACTACTGGGGGGTTTGATATAAGACAATATGTGACATTTAATGTAGGAAGCAAAAACAAGAGTTTAAATAACAGTATGGGTACATTACTATTCAGGTCAGAGAGGCTAGACTGAGATGGTTTGGACATGTCCAGAGGAGAGATAGTGAATATATTGGTAGAAGGATGCTGAGTTTTGAACTGCCAGGCAGGAGGCCTAGAGGAAGACCAAAGAGGAGGTTTATGGATGTAGTGAAAGAGGACATGAAGGTAGTTGGTGTGAGAGAAGAGGATGCAGAAGACAAGGTTAGATGGAGGCAACTGATTCGCTGTGGCAACCCCTGACGGGAAAAGCTCAAAGGACAAGAAGAAGTATATTACTATTCAGGACATTCTTAAAAATATTTATAATGTGGATGTGTAAATTAGTTCCTTTTCCAGTACATTATACTAGGGAAGGTATGCTGCAGACATATTGTACAGTGCAGAAGGATACATTATCTGTTCTTTCAAGATGTAATCAAATTAGTGAGGAAAAGGAAGCCACAACCTGTAATTGAAAGAACTCAGTCAAAGGACACCATGACACCAGAGTTAAATTGTTCCTATAATAATATTTCCGGAGTCGTTAAATCTACATTAAGTCTTCTTAGATGTACCATTGTGCACGGTGGGCTAGAATGTAAAAACTGATACAGCTCTGCCCTCTGGTTCCTGTTTATGTTCATTAAATTATATTTCATATTCCTGAACTAAATCGTTTGAACATTTCCCATCAAGGTAGATGATCTATTTTATTTATTTATTTTTTATAACACGTTCATCTTGATTCACAGCATTTGGACACAAAAGTCTTAAATAATCCATGTTTTATCCTCCTTCTCGCTCAAACAGTCCTGTCTTTGTTCAAGGGTTTCAGTTTTAAAATGATTACGTAATTTTGGCGCCTTCGTTCCACTGTTTCTTTTCCCTTTAAACTGACCCCAAAACGTAATAACATAAACACACGTCTCTGCGCGGGAAACTGACACCTGCCCTTCCGGAATGTGAAATTAACCGCCCTCCACTTCCATTGGCTGAACGTGTGTTCTCTCTCGATTTCATTTGCCAACATACACGTCAGTCAACAAGAGCGCGCTTCTAGTATTTAAATCTCATTGGACGACATTATTTCGACCAATCACTGCACGCAGAACAGCCAGTGATAGCCTATTGGCCCAGAGGGGAGGTGGGTGTATCTAATTGAAGTCTCTCATTGGTTACGCTTGACAAGTGGGCTCGGATTCACGCAGCCGATTGGTTCGTCAACTGCTCGGGCGCGATTTTGCAACGCGGGACGATGTTTCCGTGGGCGCACACGGGTCGGTTAGGACGAACCGCCGCGACGAGCAGGAAAGTTCGCTCCTCATCCGGTTGGACTCTTTGTGGTAAAGGACGGATCCTAGATCTTTTTGTTTTCCCGTTCCTGTTGGGACATGAAGGGCATATTCACTCCAGATTGAAGAGACTTTTATTTATAAACTTTTTTTCGCATTGAAATAAGATTTAACGTTTAGAGTTATTTTTAGGACTTAAACGCTAGTTCTTATATTCAAGCAATGGCTGAAAATAAACATCCGCAAGTTATTTTCTGCAACGACTCCCCCAAAAGAGTTTTGGTATCTGTCATCAAGACCACTCCGATCAAACCCAACAAAGCGGAGGCTCTGACACCGACTAGTCCTGGTTTCAGCGACTTCATGGTCTACCCGTGGAAATGGGGGGAGAACGCCCACAACGTGACTCTGAGTCCGGGCTCAGTGAGTGGGGCTTCCTCGCCTACCGGTACACAGACGGCCAGAGAAGCGGACATCGCTCCTTCACCCGACCAAATCAGGGTAAGCAGAGTTTTCTTATTTTTAAAAGTGTGGCTGAGTGCCGTGTGTTGTAGTTCATGTTGTTGTGTGGTTTTTGAATGTTTTTGTTATGTTCAGCTACTGTTAAGTTAACTAGGCCTCAGTGTATTAACATTAGCATTGAAAAGAACTCATGCATAATAATGACATCTTTCACGGACGCGAACTATTCTGACCGGAGTTATGAAGGCTAATAGAATGCAAACTTAAACTGTTCTTAAACTGTTATTACGAGCATGAACACTTTTTCTTTTGAATCTGCCTTAATATGGCCGAGACTGAGTCATTTAAAAAAAACGCCCGCGCATTAGGGTAGGAGATGGTGGATTTTAAACCCCCGTTACTTCCTGATTCAGGAGCAGCTGCTGATGTATGACGTGTCGTCGCGCGCCAAAACTTTAACCGGATATGGATGAATTAGAAGACAAACGTACTTCCGGTTCTGATGTCATACGTGAGATCGTTTATTGAGGACGTAGTGATCGATACAAACACCGAATATCAACATATTCGAACGTATATCGATTTAATACTGGCACGAACGTTTTGTTCTGAGCATTTAAACGATTAGAAGTTCTAAAATATGTCTGCTAAGTAAGTAATTATTAGCATAAACCAAAAAAGGCTTATGCTAACTTATTGCTGCAGCTAAAGTTGTGTGTACGCCTCTGTCAGGATGGGATCCGCAGAGGGCGCCCACGGGCTGACACTGTGCGGGAGCTCATCACTGAAGGGGAGACGTCATCCAGCCGTATTCGCTGTAACATCTGCAACAGGGTGTTTCCCCGAGAGAAGTCTCTCCAGGCTCATAAGAGGACTCACACGGGTGAGTAGAGTGGGTGCAGAGCTTGTGTGAAAAGAGGCTTTATAATGGGTTACCTTTTTTCACCTTGAAAAGGTGAACACAATACTAGTCTTTAGCTTTCATTTTTACACTTGGAAATATAAAACATTTTGCATGGATCTCATGAGCTGCATTATATATAAACATTTGCAATGCTGGTTATTTTTTAAACAATCTCAATTTTCCATCCCCAGGAGAGAGGCCATATCTTTGTGACTACCCAAACTGCGGGAAGGCCTTCGTCCAGAGTGGTCAGCTGAAGACACACCAGCGGCTGCACACAGGAGAGAAACCCTTTGTCTGCTCAGAGAAAGGTGGGTTTGAAATGTGATTGCTTTTATTCTGAGGGGAAAGGGGAAAAAACTAATTTACTTTTGAGTTTGAGTTAAATGAAACTGATCCATATTTAGACATAAAAGTGGGTCTGTTAGTGTGACTTCAGTTTATTTGGAAAGTCCCTTATAAACATTAATAATTAACCAGACTGTAATAAAATATGGTATGTTATCATTTAAAAATACGACTCTAAGTCACCACCACTTAAAACATGGTCAACCAAATTTATTCACTATTCCAAATTTTCATAAGTCACTTTTGTAACTCAGTCACATTACAGATACTAGCTGTCTTCTTTACAGGCCACCATGACTTACTAAATTATCAATATATCTGTCCTTTTGTCCATAGGATGTGGAAATCGGTTCACACATGCCAACCGTCATTGTCCCAAGCATCCTTTCTCCCGCCTGAAGAGAGAGGAACCAAAGCAAGGCCTGGGAAAAGCCCAGTCTGTGGATAACAAGGCTGTAGCAGAGTGGTTGGCAAAGTAAGCAAACACTCAGGACACCTTGTTGAAGTACTTTTATCACATTTGCACAATATAACCTCGGCTTTCGCACATTTAATTTTCTGCTTAAATTTTATGTTAATGTATTCCTTTCCTTGAAGGTACTGGCAGACCCGTGAGCAACGTGCCCCTACAACCACCAAAGTGAAGCCACAGGGAGAGGAAGGAGTGGAGGACCAGGAACAGCAGGATCCTATGGAGTATCTCCAGACAGATGAAGAGGAAGAAGATGCAGAGGAAGAGAAGGGTAATCAAGGAGGAGGGGCTGCCAAGCGCCGCCTCCAGGAGCAACGGGAGCGTCTCCATGGCGCTCTGGCACTTATTGAGCTGGCCAACAACCTGTCAGCCTGAACATCCACCCACTTCCTGATTTTAGACTCTGACCTCCATCCCCATTCTGCCTTCCTGAAGTATGTGCTGTAGCTACAAATTGTTCATTAATGCAGATCAATGACCAGTTTAGTTTTATTCTATAAAAGGTTGTATAACCAGACTTCGAGAAAGCTGAATTGGTGAGAGATCTTTGTTGATGTACAAGTGTCATTTACCCCAGTCAGCACCAGGAAGGCACAAGCTAAAGCACCTTATTCAGCTTCAATTTTATCCTTTTCTAGGCTGCTATAATTGTAGATTTGACAATATGAAGAATGTCTTTCTTTCTCCTGTCTTCTAAAGGCAAAGGAAGAGTACCTATTATCAAGTTTTGTTTGCACTTTGATGGTAACAAGTTTTTTTAAGTTTGGGGTGAGTGGAACGGTGTGTATGACTGATGTGTATAGGGATTAAGCTCAGATGACAGAATGATACAGGGTCTGGTCATGCATAGGAAACGCAAAGTTGAATTCTAACTGTCAGAGGGGATCTTATCATGCTCCTGGGTTTCGTCTTCAGTTTTTTAAGCACAATTTCACTGCTGCTGTTTTCAGTAGTGGTGGTAAACAGTTCTCCAGGTAGTGATAGACACAACTGGGGAACCAGATCAGTTCTGTATATTTATATATGCAAAGGAGAAGTGATCGTTGCAAGTCTAATTCAGGAGTTAGGTAATGCTAACAAATAGTCAAAATTTGCGCATTAGGGAGAATTATGTGAACCTAATGGTATTAGAAGATAAAGAAGCACCAGGCCGTCCACCTAGAGTCGACTCCTGTGTCACCTGGATGGAGATAATTAATGCAAAGCAATAATATTCTACTATAACTGAAGGTCAAGACTGCATTTTTGAACATCCCTTAATTCATTTTCAACATCTATTTTTCCTGATGGATATGATAAATGTGTAAATCCTGCAGGCCGAGCTTTTAACCAGTCTGGAGTCTTTCTAATACTATAATGTCACCCACCTTTTATATTAAATGGTGGCTGGCTAGTTATAAAGCAGACATGACAAAGTTTATCTGGTGCTTCATCTCATGTCAAAGATTTAATTATTTGATATTTATTTCACCATATTCTCATTTTGTTTAATTGTTAAAGGTCCCTGGAATCATTTGATGTTTGCAGAGTAATATTCTCTCAAGTTGAAAAAATCCATTTGGAATATGTTGTATCCAAACATCCTATAGAAGGATTTGTGCCCTTTGTAAATCGTGGACTAAGCTCCCAAAGCATTTAAGGTTAAGTGATGTTGGTGTGCACCCATTTTTCATGAAGTGATTTATGTAGAGCAGGGTGTTGTTTTAATAACACTACATCATTAAACAGTGAATGAATCCTCTTTTAGCTGCCATGTCACTAGTTATATCACTATCCATTTGATTTACAACCTATGTGGCTCTACAGTGAAAAAAAAAACAGTAAACTCTTGATAATCACAACACCAAATGATTTAGTCAATTATAGTATATTTGAAGCTTTTCTAACCTTTAGACATTTTTTGTGGTTTGAGAAGAGTATGGCATTTAATATATATATACGCATTGTGTATGTTAGAATATGGAGAATGCACAATTTGTTGAGTGATTTGATGTTGAATCTTAGTTTCAGTTCTCCCCCTGCTAACATCCCAGCAGCTTTTGACATGTAGAGCGTGCTTGGTAGACATTTTATTACACACTTCAAAGGTAGTATTTCTCTTGACAGGATGTCCACACTGTTTTAATGTTGGTCTTCAATAAAAATTCACTGAAACTTGTCTTTGCACTTGTGAAATAGGAACTGTAATATAACTGAGTGAAATTGATAAATTTCAGACAAAAAAAAATGAATGGTACTGTTCTCCAATATGGAGCAGAACAACATCACCAAGTGGTGAGAGTTGAAACTCCATTTTAGTACCTCCCTGTGGAACCTTCTTCAATATGAATCTTATCTTGTACTTCTGCATTTCTCTCAGATGATTTGGTGTTAAAGGTGAGAAATGAGTATGCGAGTCCACCTGACATACTGCAAAGCAAAAGTCAAAAACAATCAATACCATAGAAATGATGCTATCATTCATACAGTGATAGTTCTTAAAAACACTAATTTTGACTTGTAGTCATAACTAACCCTAAGTATTTACATTTTATTTAGGAGGCAGTACATCTTTTCTTTGTAGTCTGAGATATAGTGCTCATGTTAAATGTTTTTGGCAACATCTGAGAGCAGGGTGAGATGATGGAGGATTCTATTGGAACTAATCTAAAACACCTGCAGCATAACATTTAAGGTTGAATGATGTAGATTTGATATCACTAAATTCCACAATGTGTTCATGTTCTTTAATGACATCCTATCGACTCTTCACCGTTCATAGATGTAGTCAGGTTTCATTCATAATGACAAAGATGTGTTTTCACTAAATATAAAAAACAAATGTATAAGAAAAATAAAAGGGTATGGAGGGAAAAACATTCTCACCAAATGCTGAGACCAAGGAAGTTGGTCCAAGAGAAATAGTAGTCTCCACTCACAAAGATTCCAATATAACCTACAGCCACATTCTTTAAAAAAATGTAATACAAGTTATAAATTATATTGTTGGTAGAAACTGAAGAGGTGAAATGCTGTGTCAAACAGCATTATTCATTCAGTGTGATACAGAATCCAGGTTCACATACAGGTTATATCTTTTTACATTTTTATTACTGAAATGATAAATCTGATGCCTCAAAGAAGATAAACATCATGTCTACTTTGCAGTCCTAATAGAAGCCCATTCAGCATATTCTTACCTTTACTGCTCCCACTATTGTGGTAGTAAGTGCCGAGTTGTAATAGCTGCACAGGACTATGGAATATGTCAGCACAAATCTGGAAGAAAAAAAAATGCACACAACCAAGTTGAAACTGAAGAAGTGACAAAGGTATAATTCAAGAGTCTGATCTGAATCGTGCTGACATACCCCATGAAGCAGGACACAAGGAAACACAAAATAAAAGTGACCTTAACCCAGTCCTCAAATGCAGCTGCCTGTGGATAAAATCATACGAGAAGGTCTGGTTGTAAAATCTTGCACAAACTCTTGATCACATCATCATTTCTTGGTCTACCTTGTGTAAATCTCCAGTAAATGCACTCGCCAAAAGAGTGGGGACTATTATGATTAGTGCATTGTAAACTAAGACGCCATACTTTCCAAGGCCCTTTGGAAAAAAGAGGGAACTATTACATAAAACACGACTGAACATACACTATAACAACCAGCAGTTTCTTAAATGCATGTCAACATTTGACAGTATTAATGAATCATATTTTACTGCCTATAAGTATGTAAATGTATTAATTGTGCCATAATTAACTAATAATTATGCATAATTATTTAAATGCATCCTTTGTTTCTATGACCAGCTTTGATCATGTGCAAAGTATTGTACTAATGTTTATTTGATGACGTGTGAGGATACATGTCTTAAAAAGTAAGAATTTAAGCTCAAGGACAAGTTTAACTTTCTTCAGTGTTTGGCATGATAGTGGCAATACCACTGTCGTTATCATATACCACATAAGCAGCTAACTACACAGATGTTGTAAAAGTACTAATATAGTAAAGTACAATATGTCTTTTGTGTAGATTATTTGGGTAATGTTACCTCGGTCCCTAGGCTTTTTTTGGTGTACACACCGTTCGCAGCAGTGAAGGCATCATTGAGCAGGATGAATGTATATCCCTCAATATCAAAGGCAAGGTCAGAGCTAGCAGAAAGGGAAAGACAGAGGCAAAGCACATCGGTTTAGCCTGTAGTCACCCTAATGTAAGATATTTACTACAGAAACTTGTACCTTGCAGCAACTATGGCACCAAGAATTATAACCACAACGCTGCAGACGAGACGTTTTGGGAATCTTTTCCTGGAATAAAAGATCAGATTTTCTGATGAATCACAAAAATTTTCATTGAGCTCCTCTGATTACTTGATGATATCTTTTAATTTATTATGTCTCATATATACTCCAATCACATTAACTTTCATGTATTAAAGTGCTTCAAAGCCCCATCAGCAATAGACACATCTGATGTGTTTCTTACCTTAGTATAAATATTTCCAAGATCATTGTCATCACTATGGTGAATTTCCGTAATACTGTAAACATGGGTAAACTGTGAAAGTAAACATGTTTGATCTCGTGAATAAACGCGGTGTAACGTCAGGACTACAATCATCTACAGTAAGGGTAAAAACAGACCTGAGCTTTTTGGTGCTTGCCAGTCCTGTGATATGGCTCCCAACATTCAACAAAGGAAGAGGGAAAATCTGGCAGGAAAATACAGATGAAATTGTCTGGAAAATCAATTACATTTAAATGAAAATAAAGATGGAAGATTTTCGGAGAGAAATCAAAATGCTTACTTTTAAAATTACATTTCTGTTGAAATCTGGAAAGTGGATTGTTTTGGTCATTTTGGCAGCATAGAGGATGACGATCGTGGTGATCATCTGAAAGATCAGAGTGACTGAGACTGACTGTGTATGATGTTAGAAACACACAGGAAGAGACTAAATGAAAACAAACCTACGGTACAGGATAGATGTACGATACATGTACCAGTATTGTGCTGCTGTTAACCCTCTAACTAGTTCAAACTAACCCACAGACTTGACAGTGGATTTATTTACTGATGATAACAATAACCTAAAAAGGCAAAGCAATGTATCAAAGCAATTTAATACTGACAAGAAGGTGGAGGATTTTAAGTACTAAGGGTCAACAGTCCAGAGCAATGGAGAGTGTGGAAAAGAGGTGAAGAAATGTGTACAGACAGGATGGAACAGGTTTGAGAAAAGTGTCAGGTGTGATGTGTGATAGAAGAGTTTCAGCTCAAATGAAAGGAAAGGTGTACAAAACTGTGGTGAGACCAGTGATGTTGTTTGGTCTAGAGACAGTGTCACTGAGGAAAAGACAGGAGACAGAGTTGGAGGTAGCAGAGATGAAGATGCTGAGGTTCTCTCTGGGAGTGACCAGGAAGGATAGGATCAGGAATGAGTACATCAGAGGGACAGCACATGTTAGAGGTTTTGGAGATAAATTCAGAGAGGCCAGACTGAGATGGTTTGGACATGTCCAGAGGAGAGATGGTGAATATATTGGTAGAAGGATGCTGAGTTTTGAACCGCCAGGCAGGAGGCCTAGAGGAAGACCAAAGAGGAGGTTTATGGATGTAGTGAAAGAGTTGGTGTGAGAGAAGAGGATGCAGAAATCAGGGTTAGATGGAAGCAACTGATTCGCTGTGGTGACCCCTGAAGGGAAAAGCCGAAAGGAGAAGAAGAACATGAACCAAAGCGGTTAAATAACGCATGAATGACTAAATTAACCCCTTCAGTTTAGTTTTGTTAAGAATCATTAGTACATACAGTATATCGGCATGAATGTCCTCCTACAAACTAACATCACAACACTGTTTACCTTTTGCTTCAGTTTCAGCAGCAGCACTGCTTTATGGTGATGACAGCAATAGTTGACTTAAGTGTTGTAGTTTTTAAAGCACATCACATAAATGCACAAGGTGTTTAAGAAAACACTTGGTTAGAGTCATGGGGGCCTAGGCCCCCAGACGACTGTCAGTGTGACTGCGCCCCCTTGCGGGACAGCTTACCTGGCCAATCCCCAGAAACAGGACCGAGGGGAACCTGCGAGACCAGCACACAGATAATAGAAGAGGATCCGAAGAATTCCGGAGGATTTTTCGGTTCTGCATTAAGGTGACAGACTCTGACCTACCTGTAGGTGGTCAACACGGTCTTGTTCACCACCGTGATAAGGAACGAGCTGCCCGCGTAAAACACCGCTGAGAGGAGTTTACACTTAACGGAGTGTTCGGATGTCTCTTGACAGACTCTGTCGTGCATTTTCGGATACTTTTTGAGGTAATATCGTTAATTAAAATGTTGCTTTCGAGCGTAGTAGGTCCTGACTTGTCGCCAGGTGTAAGCAGCTGGAGTACCTGCTGTCCGCCCGCAAACAGGACAGGACAGGAAGTCACATGAATCATAAATATGAACGAATCGTTTTGGCTTTGAGAAATATTGACGACTTTTTAGATTTGACCAATTACTGGTTTATCACTTAACATTTATAACTCCCAATGTTTAAAAAAAAATGGGGGGAAAAAGTTCTGTTTTTGTTTGTTTTGCTTTTATTTGAAGTCTTGGGTAATTGCAAAAGTTTTATTATCCAACTACTATAACCCTAAATGACCAATCCTTTCTTTAACCAGCACACATCAAGGGAAGAGGCACTGAGAGATGAGGGATCATTCCATCTGCCATAATGCCAAAGGTTTGGCATGCTTTAAGCGGTGTTTTAAGGAGGCCAAATGACAATATGTAGTTTGGCTGCGTAAATCTCATTAAAGTTCAAGTAAACTCTGAATTTATTTTTTATTTTTACTGATTAAAAACAAGCGGATTCTAACTTTTTCACTTGGCCTTAAAAATCCGCAATAAGCTTTGACTTCAGCCTAGGCCACTGTTATTCAATAAGTTTCCTTTGTTTTTTCTTTCACTTCCTTTCTTTCTTTCTTTCTCTCTTTCTTTAATCATTGTGCGATTTATTTTTCTCATATTTTACATGTATTGTTTTTATTGTTGCGTTGCGAATTAACTGTGTCTCCATTAGGTATAATGACGTAAAATTAGTTTTATAATTCAGAGTTCATTAACAACGTCACTCAACGGTGCTGTACAGAAAAATAGACGCTAGGTGGCAGCAGTTCTGGAAGAAAATAAGACAAACGGTCGCTTCCTGATGACGTAGGAGCCATTAACATGGTTGATGGGAGCAACCAGGTGCGAAACGGACTCTATTTCTGTTTCTCTTTACCGAACTTTACACAGACGCAACGTACAGATATAACATATTTTCAATTTTTTGTTAAGTTTTTCATCAAAAATGAAAGGTTACAGAAGATAAAACCCCGGGAAAAGAACAATTGCCACTTACTGGTGTCGTATACATCCTGTCAGAATGGCAGCAGGTAAAGTTGTCTTGACCAATTATTTTTGCTGTTTGTATCGTTGTCATGGTAAAGTTTTGATAAAGGAGTTGGCTGGGTATAATTTCTTCATCGTGCTGAGTAGCTTCGTTATGTGAAACGTCTCTCTTTTTAAAAAAAAAAAAATTTCTGCAGAAGATGAAGCCAGTCTGCTGGTCATTGTTGTGGATGTAAATCCAATCTGGTGGGGGCAACAAACTCAACGCGAGTCGGAGGTAGTTCCACGAATTTATCATTTACTATATGTTTTATATACAGTATTGTAAATATGCTTAAGGCAATAACACAAGTTTCTCTCGTATCCGACTAGTTCACCTTGTCGAAGTGCATGGATGCAGTGATGGTGATGGGGAACGCCCACATGGCCATGACCAGAGCAAATAAATTGGCCGTCATCGCCAGTCATTGTCAGAACAGGTAACACAGTACAACAGTTTGCTCTGGTGCAGCACAGTGCATTCACTATATTGCCAGAAATATTTGCTCAACCATCAGAATCAGGTGTATCAAATCAAGCATCTAGGCATGCAGACTGCTGTTTCAACATTTGTGAATGAAAAGGTCGCTCTCAGGAGCTCAGTGAATTCCAGCTGGAACTGTGAGAGGTTGCCACCTATGTAACAAATCAAGTATATACACTCTATGTACATGGTGATAATAGACTAGAGTGAAAAAAATAATTTCCACCTAGAGGGATCAATAAAGGATGTTTCTTCTTCTTCCATTACTTTATCATTACTGTTGAGCAAACTGTAGAGGGCACTCCATGCTTGTTATCATGCTAATATGTTTGTGTGTTTCTATTTTGTAACATGTTTAACTTGTATATCTCTACAGTTCAGTGAACAATAATGTGTGACACAACTCATCTCTCTTGATGAAATGTTATTTTGCTTCCATCGCTGCTTCATGTCTGTCTCTTTCTCTTCTTTATTTTAGTCACTTTCTTTATCCGAGTAAGGGCTGGAGAGGTGGGGACAGTGGTGGAGATGAGGCTCCCTCCAGCGGGGACGGAAAGTATGAACTACTGTCAGTTGCTAATAATCTTATTGCTGAAGAGATCAGGAGTGTTATGTCAAAAAGTAAGTGCATGTTTGTAACTCTTGAATTTTGTTTTAAATGAATTTATGTTTGTTGAATAATGGTGCACAGTTTTGGAGATTGAAATGAGCTGAGTGTTTAAGCGTATGTATTTGCAGCTGAAGTGAGAGGAAATTCAACAGATACGTTGTTGGCTGGATCACTCGCCAAAGCTCTCTGCTGTATCCTTTCACTTGTATTTATGTCATGTGGTGGAGTTCCTTTTTTCAAGATCCGCTATGGATAAGTAAAGCGACTTATGTAAGAATAAAGTCACATGAATGAAGGACTGCACAGAAGGAAGACGTGGAGGAGCGAGCTGCATGTAGGGAGAGCTTAGCGTACAGGCAAATCTTTTCCTTTAATATGTTCTGTTTTATTTTCAGCACAAATCTATAATGTAACAAAAGTGTGAGTCTGTGATAGGAAATATTGTTGATCACAGCATCACGAAATACAATTTGTGTGTGTGTGTGTGTGTGTGTGTGTGTGTGTGGGGGGGGGGGGGGTTGGAGTTACCCAGTAGTTGTGGAACAGTGGCTGACACATGACCAAGGTGCTTTCCTTAATCTTTGAGTATTAAGATATTCACAGGGTCTCAAAAGACTTGGAAGGTCAGTAAATTTTACCATGATATTTCTCTCCAGTGGGTGCTGTGGTTCTTCTGGATATGTATTAATGTTGCCTTTTCTGTTTTAGTCGGACAGGAGATTAAATCAAGAATACTGGTAAGCCCTACCTGATCTATTTTGTCAAATGCTTTTTTTAATTTCCTATGACTGTAAACACAGCTTCTGTAATGAACCGACAGGTGATTAAAGCGGCTGAGGACTGTGCCCTTCAGTATATGAACTTCATGAATGTCATTTTTGCTGCTCAGAAGCAGGTACAACCAAGTTTCTGTGCTTTGACTTTGTTATTTTCACTTTTGTACTTTTGAAAAGACTTTAAAACAAACTATTTTTTAAACAGGGTATCCTGATAGATGCCTGCGTGTTGGACTCAGACTCTGGTCTCCTTCAGCAGGTACATTTTTTAGCTTTTTTTGAAAATCGACTTCTGTAATTTTTCATATATCTTGATGGAAAGTACCTTCAGATGCCAAACGTGGAAGGACTAAACTTGTCAGGTTAGGTTAAGAAGAAATGCAAATGCTCATTGTCTCTTCACACATTTAATCTTTTCTTGCTTTCATCAGCCTAAGTCGTTCCTGTATGGTTCTGTCATGATGCATATTATGCTGTCCTAACTTGTGTAACAACTTATTTCACTTGTTTGTGTTGAAGGCTTGTGACATAACTGGAGGATTGTATCTGAAGGTACCTCAGAAAGTTGCCCTGGTCCAGTACCTTCTGGTGAGATTTCCGAACAGATTCCCACATTTGTGGGAGCCTCGTTTATTCTTTGTATAGAATGGGGTTGCTGAATTTGGTGGTGTTATCTGGACAGTGGGTGTTCCTGCCAGACTCGGAGCAGCGCTCACAGTTGGTGCTACCACCGCCTGCACACGTCGACTACAGAGCTGCATGTTTCTGTCATCGCAACCTCATTGAGATTGGCTATGTGTGCTCAGTTTGTCTGTCAAGTAAGTCTAACAGAGACACAGATGCTTGATATTATTCTTAAGAATACTGGCACAATTGCAGATTTGTATGTGATGCTGTCATATCTTGTTTTAGTATTCTGCAACTTCAGCCCCATCTGTACAACCTGCGAGTGAGTATATTTTAAAAGTATATCTAAAAAAAAGTCTTAAAAATAAGTATTGCCTCAGAACATTGAAAATTTGCTGTGATTTCATCATCATCTGAAATCTTTTGGTAGGACTGCCTTCAAAATCCAACTTCCACAGATGGTCAAACCCAAAAAGAAGAAACTAAAGCAATCTGTTTGAGATTTGTTTGCTGAGGTTACAGAGATGTACTGAATTTAGTTTCCTTTTTTTCATATACTTTTTGTACGAAGTTATTGGATGTTTAACAAGCCTCAGCAACATCTTATAAATGTTTTTGAGGCAGTAGAAATGTATGAAAAAGTAACCTGCAGCGGTTAGTCTGGCTACTGGCTATTTTTGTGGAAATAATTATGTAACAAATTTGTACAATAAAGAAATTTGTCATTAAGTTGCCTGTCATGTGGATATTTCCGTTTCGATCCATCTATTTTTATCTTACTAATAAAAATGGTTCCTTGAAATGGAAATATTTTATTGAGAACAATGTGTGTGCAACTTTCAAATACTCAGGGCAGTAAATAATCTTTAAGGTGCCATCAGACCTGGAGCCTCGGTCCTCTAAAGGATAGAAAAGGCTTCCACTGTTCTCTCCAATCACACTGGCATCCTTCTGTTTTACTTCACTGATGTTAATGCACTTTGCATCTAAATTTACCAATCATTTATTACAATAACTTTTCTATCAGTATTTTATATATTTTTGACATGAATAAAAGTACATTTAAACAGCTACTCCAGGTCTCCTTCATAATTAATCAAATTAATCAGTGGTACACATTAAAATGACCACTTGTACACTTGACACTGATAAATGGGCCAGTTGCTATGACATTTACTGCTGAGAGGATGACCCCTAAACTTCTAAACATTCAGTTGTTTGAACATGTAGAGTTCTAGTTACTTAGGTTGCAATGTTTATTTATCCATCACTCGGCAAATGTTGCATAGATTCTCTACCCCATGTATAACACATAATGACAATTTTTATAATCCAATTCTGATGTAAGGCAGAAAAGAAAAACAGCTGCAATTCTGAGTTAAGGTATTGAAAACGTTAACAGATGGAATTGTCTTCATTATTTACAAAGTCCATTTGAAACCATCCAGGGGTATGAAAGCAGGCAGTGGTTTTACGTTCGATATTCTCCACAATGACACGGTCATCAGTGACGAATCGGAACTATGTTGCATCTGGAAAAGAGAAAGGACCAAATCACAACTGATACAACTGCAGCATTCTTTAATACCAAAAATGGCCATTTAAATTGTGACACATGCAGGTATAGGTGAAATAACTGAAGCTCTCACCCTAGCAGGCCTCTGCCTGACCATCGCTGTGGAGTCAGGCTCATCTGAACTTTTTGGCCATCCCTGATGACGGTGATGTGTAATGGTTTCTGTAAAAGGCCACAACACAGTCCAGATATCAAATATGTTCAAAAAATGAGAAATACTGCAAATACAGTACATGAATAAATCCCTATAGATTACCATCCTGTATTGACTATCAACATGTATGAAACATCTACAATACTTCCATTGAAAAGTTAACCTAAATGCAAGTTAAATCTTTCAGTTATCACAAAAAATTCTCAGAAATTAGATGTAACAGCATTTGCAAACTGCACCACAAAACAATACAGTTACAGAAAGAAAATGTAAGGTACCAAATGATACACAGAAAAATCTGTTCTAGTGCTGAAGCAATAAAAGCTGCTGTGCAGTACAGTATGTCAGATTCTTACCCCTTCACTGTGTTGTACCACTGAGGCAATATTCTGGAGGTTTTGAAAGTTCTCTCCGTTCACTGAACCAAACTCAACAACTTCATCCCCAACTCTGAGCCCCTTTGGGAAGAAATAACCAATTACCACAGTTGCAGGGTACAAAACAAGTATTTTTATCTTAAATCTCAATAGTAATCATGGATAATCTGAAAGAAATTTAAAGCCACAAAACTCATTTATATAACTCACAGCTCCACAGGCAGGTGATCCCTGCGTCACAGCATCCACCCGTGCAAAGGGGGGAGAAAGGGTAACCTGCTGCTCCATTGCCTCCCCCTGCGCTTCTGTTTTATCCTGTTCGCGTTTGGCCTTCTCTCGAGCGTGCAGCTTGTGCAGGGCTTCCTCAATCTCCACCATGATGGCCTTGTGATCGTTCTGCAGGCCTGGAAGACAAGATCCAAAAGTTGCCTTGTGACAACCTTTGTTCTTACGTGGACTAAATCATACCGATAGTGAATTACAACAACGTTAACTGATTAATTGAGAATGGTTTTAGCAAAAAAAAAACAAAAAACAACAACATTATTTGAGTGAATTTTTTAAATTATTACCTAGCTGTTGTTACGGTTCAGGAAAAGTTTCATTTTAATGACTAGATCAAATACAGTACACTTTTATAATAATCACTGACATACTAACATAGTTATATCACAGACAGAAATGTGCTAAGGCTTACCACATCTAGATGCAAACATGACATTACCAAACATCTAAGAACAGAACAGGCTTTCCCATTTGGCGCTTTTCTTGAAACAATGACTCAGTCAAAAGACATCAACAAAACAAATAGCTGCTTACATGAAATATTGTGTCTTGCCGCCCTAATCTGGTATAGATTCACATCTGCTCGGGGGAAGCCTTCTTCATCCACCAACGGACCTTCAACTCCGACACCTTGCTGTGAAGCAGCGACAGAATTCGGATTAGCTCATGTTAATGACGTTAATCCGTTCCTAAAAGATTACACTTACGTCTTCCAACACATCGAAATAAGCTTTAATCTGTTCTTCAATGTCATCTTTTTTCTTAACTAGGTTTTTGACATCATCAACTGTAATTTCGGAACCTCCACCACTGCTTTCCTCTGTCATCTTCATGGCTCCTCGTTTACATTTACATCCGGGTCACGTGTACAAGCGCAGGCGCTCTTCTTCTCTGTGTGGTTTTATGGCGTCTGTGCTCTTTACTGCACCAAGCGGCCAATTAAATACATAGCAAGGTTTCTGCCCTAAGGGCAGTTCTCCATCCATCTATCCTTATTTCAAATAGTGGTTCCTTATGACCTACCAAACACTTTTTCCATGGAGCCTCCATCACTTCCCTCAACAAAATACTAACTTAGACATTTACACTAAATTATAAAAACATGTACTTTTCCTTTCGGCTTTTCCCTTCAGGGGTCGCCACAGTGAATCAGTTGCCTCCCTTAACACTGTCTTCTGCATCCTCTTCTCTCACACCAACTACTACCTGCATGTCTTCTTTCACTCCATCCATAAACCTCCTCTTTGGTCTTCCTCTAGGCCTCCTGCCTGGCAGTTCAAAACTCAGCATCCTTCAGCATCCTTCTATATATATATTCACTATCTCTCCTCTGGACATGTCCAAAACCATCTCAGTCTGGCCTCTCTGACTTTATCTCCAAAACCTCTAACATGTGCTGTCCCTCTGATGTACTCATTCCTGATACTATCCATCCAGGTCACTCCCAAAGACAATCTCAGCATCTTCATCTCTGCTACCTCCAACTCTGTCTCCTGTCTTTTCCTCAGTGACACTGTTTTGTACACCTTTCCTTTCATTTGAGCTGAAACTCTTCTATCACACATCACACCTGACACTTTTCTCCACCCGTTCCATCCTGTCTGTACACGCTTCTTAACCTCTTTTCCACACTCTCCATTGCTCTGGACTGTTGACCCTAAGTACTTAAAATCCTCCACCTTCTTGATCTCCTCTCTCTGTAACCTCACTCTTCCACTTGGGTCCCTCTCATTCACACACACACGTACTCTGTCTTTCTGCGGCTAACCTTCATTCCTCTCCTTTCCACCTAGAGGGTGGAAGAGGGTGCAGCTCCATCTGGCCTCCTCTGTACTTCTCTATCAACATCCTCAAAGCAAATACTGCATCTGTAGTACTCTTTAAATTATAAAAACATAAATGGTTTAAAACAAGACTCTGATTTGACAGAACAGGAAAGCACATTAATAATACCTGTGCTATGTTTGTAAAAATCAGTTTGCCCAAACATTCACATAAAGAAAACAAAAGCATTACAATTAACATTCAGATCAAGTTTAATAATATTAGACACAATACATGATCTCAATAAATGTCTTTAATTTGTTCAGAAAATCCTCCTGCAGTAACAAAATATCTTAAAAACTGTCTGGCTCCAAGTGTTTTATTTCCATACAGACATTTAAGTTGACATGGGGGGTCAATTGCATGACCAGGAAAAATATGGTTCGACTGAGTACAACCCTGACTTGTAGTGGTCAACAACTGCTATCTATTTCCCCGACACATACTTCTAGTTTCACAGTGGTCTTTATGTAGGCACATTGGTAGTCACTATTAGAAAGTGTACTAACAACTAGCATCCGTAGAGTGATACTTCAAATGTGAGCCCTGAGTCCTTGAATAATCAATGTCAATCACATATATAGGAATAAATGTATGTAAGTCACCTTTATCGTGGAACAGGTTACAAGAACAAATTGATTAATAAAATAATTTAACATCTCTGTGTGCTGCAATACTAAATGAAAACTAAGTTTCCTTCATGTTCGAACCAATCTCTGCAGCTGAAACTTGTGCAAATGTGGCAATGTATTATAAATCTATGTTTTGCTGCCTATATAAGTTAGTTCTTATAAGAAAGCCTTCTAAGGGTCATGTGCCAGATCTGGCATTTATTTAATCCAGCTAACAAAGTATCTTTCGGACCATCCTGCTGATGTGTAAGCACCAGCACTGATTGGTCACTGTCCGCTCCTTTCAGTGATACTTCCAGAGATGGGGGACGAAGATTCCTGTGTGAGCTCAGCCTGGGCGGTTAACTCCTTCTGCACCAAAGCAAGCTGGACTGTTGCCTCATTTAACTGTGAATGAACTGCTTGTACCCATTCATGCAGCTCCATGCTGAGGGCATCCACACCTTGGTCCACTTTCTCCTGTCTACCTTTGAGGTCTTCCAACATGAGTCGTGTGTCGCTGGAAACCTGAAGCCTCTCATTTCCTTCAGAGGGGACATGTTGACGCAGCATGTAGCCCTCAAACTCTTCTGGGCTGAGGTTGAGTGCTGGTCCATCGAGTTTTTCAATGAAGGCTACTGCACAAGACTAAAAAATAGGGGAAATGGACAAAAACATTATTTCTGAACAAATCTCATGACAGCACAACCTGTGGTGTAAAACATACAATAACAACTCACCAGATTTGTGAAGTAGTATCCACTCTCTCCTGCCTTAAGACTGTGAGGGAGGCCGAAGCGAATGACATATTTAATGTTTGAGTGCAAGCGAGGTGGATTGGCCTTCAGCACCACATAAATCAGACCAGACAAGAAGTCATCAGCGTTAGCAGGCTCAGTGCTGGAGCCGGAGAGTCCTTCAAAGACATGCTGACTGCATTTGGACACACAAGCAAGTTTGTCCTGCGGCGCTCGCTTCGCATCCATCTCAATTATGGCTGTTTTTTTTTTTTTTAAGAGCAGAAAAGCAGATGGACAGTTAAGACGTTTGATGACGCTAACGGGATATTGCAAAAATATTTTGTCATCTGTACAGATTAGTAGAGGAGTACTGTGAGAAAGGCCAATAAGTAATAGATGTATCGTCACCTGTTATAGCAGGCAGAAAGGGGTCTCCTGTAACTTCGGTCTTTTTATCTGGAAAGGGTACACCCAGCATCTGAGGAGTAACCCAGTTGAAAGAGCTGCAAAGTAGAGAGAAAAGTTTCAAACACCTTCCACTTAGACGTTGTGATCAAATATCCAAGCAAAATACAGCTTACCGTATCCTTCTCTGGAGAGCCAGATCCTTCTGCTCGTCATCACAGCTGTCATGGCAGAAAACCCATTTATGTAACCGTGTCATTATTAGTTTCTCTACATGCTCCATTATACAAGTGACCTGTGCTTCAGGAAGACCTGCAATTAAAAAAAAAATTAACATTCATGTTTCCAGAATGAACACACAGGAAGTGTTGAATTATTGTGTACCTACCTCTAAAACATTCAGCAAACGACTGGTAGAAATCTTGAACAAAATCTGACTGCTTCTGTACCTTCAGATCCTGCAAAGATGAGAAAGTGATCAAAACAGCTCTTATATATGAAAGATCAGCTATAAGAATTGCAAATGTAATAATTTCAACAGATAATTACATGGTATGCCTCCATTGTGTTGAGGAATGCTGTACATTGAGACTGCAAGCGTTGGGAGGGAGCGCTCCGAAGAAGCTTCAGGAAGCCGGTGAAATCCCCTGGCTCAAGGCTCTGGTAGGCTTTTAATACATTTGTGTAACTTTCAGAGGACTCTAGATGGGGAAAAGTGAATGTTATTTCAGGAAAAATAAAAAGATTGTCATATTTTAACTTCTGTCTTTGCTGATGGACCAGTCACTGAATTTATTAAAATTATAAATCATGTGCCACACAAGTGTAGATGGGGCGAAAACAAGACATTGCCCCATGGTCAACCTGTATTACCCGACATATCTGAAACTATAGATCCAGATGATGCCTGATAGACATGCTGTGTGTGTCAGGAAACAGGACTGTTAAATTGCTTAACTGCACAGGAAGAGTACTGACATACCAACACAAACCACACAACAGTTCAGAATTTTTTGTCCTTAAATCCTTGAAGGATCACAAGACACAGAACGTGGAACAGTAATGCACACTGGTTAACATAAGAAATAATGTTTTGCTGCTCTACTTTTGTTTTTCTGAAGTTACATCTGCAGTTGACTTGAATTTCAATGATTTTGAGGCATTTGTTGCATCAGCTCAAAAAATGTTGCTTGTTTTTGGGAAAAGTAGCTGGTGCAGCACAAATTTTCATTTTACAGATCCTTGTTTGACTTGATGGAGCAATGATGGGTACTACCTTGACGCTTTGGAGTCGATGGGCTGCCCCAGAAGAATTTCCTCACTGTGTTAATTCGACGACCTTTCTCTGAGTTCTTCTTCTCCTCAAACTTAGAGAAGGTGAGAGGCGATTTGTCAGTGCTCGGCCTGCAAGGCATAAAAACAACACAAATCAATAACCTAAATCAATTTAAAACAAAATGAGCACAAAGTCCTTAAGAGTCTTTTGAGATAATTATCAGTGATAAAACTCTCAATTTTGAATCATGTGGTTTCTAAAATGCCGTCAAGAATCCCTCTATACACTCAACATCGAGTTTATATAACACCATAGTGACGGTCGACAAAATGTCAAGATCTAAATGCTCCTTGGATTCTGAATGATTGGTATAAGCAGCATATTTACCTGGTGTCTTGTCTTGGGGACCCAACTGACCGTGCCCGCTCTCTCCAGCACTTAGAGCAGAAGCCTTGCCATAAAGGATTTCCATAATAACCACAGGCGTTCTTGCACAGCAGCTCCTCCTTAGAAACTCTGATTCCTCTTTGCTTATCCGTCCACATTCTAGAACTCGCTCATATACCACTCCCTCCTGTTGGACGTAACAGTAATATTTCAACCACAACAGTACCCAAATATTTGCTGTGGGTTGTGTAGTCACTCTACAAGCAAAGGAAGTCCGAAGTGAGATTTGTTTGCATCTACAGATGCTTAAATCTCACAAACCATATGTTCAGTACAGACTGATTGTGATAAAAAGAAAAAAAACCAGAATGAACGTAAAAGCATCGTTGCAAAAGTTCACTGAAATGGGTTGTGCAAGTACAATGGTACACCTCTAATCAATGCTGATGAGGGCAGCACTAATGATTGATTGTGTAAAAAAATATTTTGTGTTATTTTGATTTTTTTCTGCTTGCTAAACAAATTAGCAGATCATGACAGAAGTTAGTTTTATGAGGTTCACCTCAGTCTATTTGAAATAAGACTCACAAGGTGAAACTGACGTTTATAGACGATGTCTGTATTAATAGTTTTAAAACAACTTTTACAAACAGATCTGTTAGTCATTCAATTAAAAACGACAAAAATAATTTTCAGAAACGCTTGTGTGTCCTTCCTAGTTGGTCATCGACAGTGAACCTTTTTCCTCTCAATTTAATTCCATATCCTATACTAGCTCTTTCATGGCAACAAATATTCACTGTTAAATAATTGTCAAAATAAAACTAGAACCACCATAAGCCTAATAAAATGTTGAAATACGGTGTTAATATTAAAATTTAGTATATGCTAACATAGTTAGCTAAGTTTACGAGTCCCTCTGCGGATGACAGTCAGCTGAGCGACCGGATAAGAACCACCAGTTCACGCTAGCTAAAGGCTAAAGCGGCTAAAGATGACGAATGTTTAACTAAACATAATCTATAAACTATGTGATTCAAATGAACATACACGATCATATCCGAGTTATTAAAGTGCGTCCTCACCTGCCAGGCGAAAAAAAACCCCCATAACTTCCTTACCGGAGTGTTTTATTAAACATCGTAACCTGAGATGTTGGTAAAAAATATTTAAAATACAGGAAGTTAGATTTGTCGTAATGAAAGCTGGGCAAACAGAAACCCGTGGAACCACAAAGAACCTGTTGAGGTGGAATTAGTAACATTTCGACATCGACGCTGACGTGACGTTTCATAATACAAAAAAAAATAAATCCACTTAAACTTACCAGAATCTATTAAGGCACTCTTCAGGCTTCACGCTCCCGGCACTATAGAGACATGGCGGCGATGTTCAACTACGACCCATCAAATCCCGAGATCACTGAGGCGATCCAAGACTTCCACCAAAGTTCGACGCTTTTATTTTTACTGTCTTGACCGGAAGTCATCACCAGCTGACGACCCCGCCTTAATTCACGTGGGGCTGATGGCTGTCACGAGGGTGTGAAACGCCAAAGAACACGTCGCCCTCTTGTGGTCAGTGATGGAAGTATTGCACGGTTTTTTTTGGAAAGTTGAAACTTGGTGAACATTTTGTCAAGTTCCAATTACGCATTTTGACCATTTTTTTAGTCATAGTCATGGTGAACTTCATTGTCAAATGTATCATATATGCACGACATACAGCACGGAGTAAATTACAGTCCTCTCAGACCCACAGGCAGTAAAAAAACCAAAAAAGAACCGCTCTAGCGGGAGAGAGAGGAGCCACTGCGTGTACACTTACCGCCGTCCTATCCTATTCCCATAAGCAACAGAACCTTCCAGAGTAAGCATAAGCGACAGTGGTGGGGAAATACTCCCTCCTTGAGGAAGAAACTCCGGGCAGGACCCATGCAGACTGTAGAGGGCGGACATCCACCTTGACTGTTTGGGTGGGAAAGGAAATATACAGTGACACTGTCTCTAGACCAAACAACATCGCTGGTCTCACCACAGTTTTGTACACCTTTCCTTTCATTTGAATTGAAACTCTTCTATCACACATCACATCTGATACTTTTCTCCACCCGTTCCATCCTGCCTGTACACGCTTCTTCACCTCTTTTCCACACTCTCCATTGCTCTGGACTGTTGACCCTAAGTACTTAAAATCCTCCACCTTCTTGATCTCTTCTCCCTGTAACCTCACTCTTCCACTTGGGTCCCTCTCATTCACACACATGTACTCTGTCTTACTGCGGCTAACCTTCATTCCTCTCCTTTCCAGGACAAACCTCCACCTCTCTAGCTTCTCCTCCACCTGTTCCCTGCTCTCACTACAGATCACAATGTCATCTGCAAACATCATAGTCCATGGAGATTCCTGTCTAACCTCGTCTGTCAGCCTGTCCATCACCATAGTGAACAAGAAGGGGCTCAGAGCTGATCCCTGATGCAGTCCCACCTCCACCTTGAACTCCTCTGTCACACCTACGCCACACCTCACCACTGTCTTACAGTCCTCATACATGTCCTGCACCCCTCTAACATACTTCTCTGCTACTCCAGACTTCCTCTTACAATACCACAGTGCTCCAGATCTACAAAAACACAATGCAGCTCCGTCTGGTCTTCTCTGTACTTCTCTATCAACATCCTCAAAGCAAATACTGCATCTGTAGTACTCCTTTTTGCAATGAAACCATACATATATTTTTTTTAGAATTGTTATGTTTTTTGCCTGGAAATCCTAAAAGACAATTAACTGGTTACAGCACCTTAATGAATATAGTAAACTAAAACGATTTGTCGTGAAGGGTAAATATGACCATCTGTACTTTGTTTTAGCAGACTTCATCTAACTTCCGGTCTCAGGCAAGTAGAAACTCGACAGCAAAGTTTTGACCCTCCTTCTGTTTCTGATTGGCTTATACAGTACTTGTTGTATTTTGATTAGTTGGTTAGATTTAGGAATAATTTAAGCGCAATTGGTCAATTTATTTTATAATATTAGAGTAACCAATCACAGGCAGGGTAGGGCGGGCAGATATTTTCGACATCCGGGGAAACGGCATCCTCGTAACTAGGCAACGCGACACTTTTGGAAGAAGAAATGTACGTGTTTTTTTTTCTTCATATAGCTATGAGCCAAAACAATATAAAACTATTAATACTAACAAAATACGTATAATTGACGTTCATGTTAGCGTTAGTGTTGATATGTAGCAAACTTTGCTCAAACTTAAACCTATGACGTTAATTAACACTTATCACCCTCAACTCAGTACAAGTGTGTGATTTCTGATTTTTTTTTTCTTTTCTCTTTTTATAAAGAGCTATCATTCAAGATGAGGAGGAGTGTATCGTTAAACACGATGTCGGAGGCTGAAGTTAAGGAGGAGGAGAGCAGTAATAGTACAGAGGCAAGAGAGGAAGACGCTGACTTGAATGAAACGAGCGCGCAGTCCCAGGTCTACACCGCTACCACAGACACACTGTTCTCAGAGACGATGACCCAAACTTCCACACATTCTTTGGTAAGAATGCCATGTTTCATATTTAAACACATAGATACTTGTTGTCTAAGTGAGAATGCCTCATAATAGTACAGTACTGCAAATGTGCTCTCCGTTTAGTCTCTAGAATGGGTATTTGGGATGAATCCAGCCCTTCCTGCTTTCAGTCTGCAAGACCACAATCAACTGGTGGTCCTTTATGCTGGAGCTCATGTTGGGATTATATACAATCACACTTCAAACTCCCAGCACATACTTCAGGTATGGTTCAGGTTGACATTATTTTAGGGGTTGTAATTTCATTCTAAAAATATCTACTTATTGCTCCATCTCGTCAGGGTCACTGCCAGCCCATCTCATGCATGTCTGTGAGTGAAGACCGGCGATGGATTGGTACAGCAGACAAGGGGCTGAAAAGTACAGTGATAATATGGGACTCGTACTCTGGGTAGTTCTTCATTTTGTATACATTAATTGATTTTGATTTAAAAAAAAACTTTCAAATTTATGGTAACCACATAATATGATAACTATTACAGTATTCCTGTTTGTACATTGTTTGATTGCCACCCGGAGGGAGGTGTCACTGCACTGGCATTTTCAAGAGACGCAAAATATCTTGTGACCCTTGGGGCTGAGGAAGTTCAAGTGAGTATGTCAACATGGTAGGATTGAATATGTTTCATTAATAACTGACATTGCAAATAATATTTTTTTTCAAGAATTTTGAAGATAGAAAGGAAGGGATCCAGAGACCTTGTCGTCATGTGATTCAAACTTTAATTGAGACTTCTTTCATTGCCCTAAATCCGTCCTGACAGACATTATGAGAATTGAACAATGGATTTTCACAATACCTCACAATCAACCAAACAAAAAACAGAAAAATCAAATGCAGGCAGTCATATTACCTCTTCCAACTATCACTATTATGTTTTTAATTACTGTAATTTTCTTTTGGTCTTAAGTCTTCATTTAGATACAACACATTAAATGATAACTTATGACAGGTTGTATGTATTTGGGATTGGACAAATGAAACAGAAAAGCCTTTGTGGTCAACTGAGCTCAGTCCTAAACATGGTTTTCAAGTAAGTAACTTTTGTCTGCTTTCAACATTTAAATACCCTCTAAGTTTAAATACATGGCATTCAGGAAATTAAATATTGAAATGATAGTCTGTCTTTCAGGATTACATCATTTTTAATCCAAATGATGGCACTCAGATGCTCAGCAGCAGTGACAGCCATGTGTTATTTTACAGTATGGTAAGTCCTGTAGTTACTTTTGATTGAAGAAATTGTGTCACACAGCTGGGATATGTGTCTGTGTTAGTTGTAATGATCAAATGATCATTTTTCAGGCCTCTGGATTTGTGAAATTTTTCCCTCTGAAACTTCAGAAGGTAAAAAATGTAGAAGATAATGTTGGATTGCCAGCAATCTTTATGACGATCATCACAATAATCCCATCAGCAGTGAATTTAATGCTTCTCCGTTTATTTAGGCTTCTCCTGGTGCTTCTCAAACTCATAGCATGGCGGGGAAGGCACTCAACAGGTCTGTGTTTCATTGCACAAAGTCTCAGATCCTCACAGCGACGACAGTGGGTAGCATTGTTGTGTGGGATGTGAAGGGACACTTAGATACAAAGCAAAACCTCCAGAAAGAGAGAGTGAAGACTATTCCCCTTCAGAAAGATCCAATCACATTTCTCACCATAACTGACAGGTAAAAAGAGCCATAAATATTCATTTCCATTATTTATGAAAGGTAGATTGTATTTATTGGCCTCTACTCTGTCTTTCTTTTGTGTCATTTTTCATCACAGCTATATTGTAACTGGTGACACCCGAGGCCATATTACATTTTATGATGAAGAGCTCAGGTTTCTCAGCAAGTACAGTGAATTCAACTTGGATGCAGTTGTTTTCATTTCCTTTTCCAAAGAGTGCACAGATGGATATTTGGGACACGGCAGTCTGGATGCAGAACCATTGATTGTCAGGTAGAAGATAATAATAATAATAATAATAATAATAATAATAATAATAATAATAATAATAATAATAGTAATAATAATAATAATAATAACAATAATAATAATAATAATAATAATAATAATAATAATAATAATAATAATAATAATAATAATAATAATAATAATAATAATAATAATAATGTACGCCTTGAGTTAGAGCTGGTATGTGAATTTTATCCAATATGATCTGTTTGGCCTCTTTTTCTGCAGGAACTTTGTTGTGTCTACAGTCACTTCCATAGTTCATGTGAACACACAGAAAGGCAGCTCTCAGATTCTACTACGTAATGATAGTCAGCCTCTACATGCAGTGGCCTGTCATCCCAAGCAGCCAGCTGTAGCCATGGGCAATCAAAGTGGTGTTTTAAAAGTGTGGGACTACACCAAAAAAGAGATCATTTACAGCAGGGTCTTTGAGACAGAGAGGCAGATTCAATGCATCGCTTTTGACCCACAAGGTGATTCAGCACGCATGCTGTCATTGGTGCATAATAAATTTAACATGTACTTGAACACGTTCCTACATTTCTCTGTGAACAGGATCGTACCTGGCAGTTGGCTTTGGCAGTGGGGCTCTTCAAATACTGAATCCCATAACTTTACAAAGTGATCCAGAGGGGTGTTTCCATTACACTCAAGACTGCATCCAACTCATTACTTTCTCTTCAGACTCTAAGTATCTTGCCACTGCGGTGAGCAAGCCGTGGTTTTTTTATTCAATACAATATGTCATAACGTAGTTATTGGCAGCAGTGGACCTGATGTGATATAATGATGGTGTTTTGTAAGAGCTGGGATTGTGAAGGAAATTAGTGTTGTGGCTGTGATATTGGTTGGTAAATATATACCGCTATGCTTAAACATTATTGCAATTTCAAGTATGAATTTTTTTTCTGGTTGATCATTAGGATTCTGGAAAAGCTGTTACGGTGTTTCGCTTGCAGACCAATAATGGGTCTTTGCCTCGATGGACATACATGGGCAGACACCACTCCCACTACAAGCCTATCAAAGACCTTCTATTTGGGATACATTTGGACAGCACCCAACCTAGATTGCTCTCTTTGGGAATGGATTACCGACTGGTGAGTCCATTTAGTAGCAATGTGAAATGTAGTGATGTGTGATCCTGTTTTATATGTCAGATATTAAGCACACTCCTCTGTGTTTTTACGTGGACCTGAATAATAGGTGGAGTATGACCTGGAAAACAGCGACATGAATAAACTTCTCATTCTGTGCTCAGATAGGATTGAGCAAAGCGCTGTGCCAATGTGTATGACCTGGTATCCTCTCATTACTGCAGAGCAATTTATACTTGTTGCGTCTGACCAATACAAAATGAAGCTTTTCAACAGCACAACCAAGATGTGCAGGTTTGTAAATGTTTTGACATTTTAATATATCACACATTGTATGTCAATGTAATTTCTGGAAAACATTATCTATGTGTTATATAAAAAATATACACACACATACATGTATAAATACTGTATTTATACACATAGAAAGACTCTTCTTGGCCCAACATATGGCTCTCCCATCAAGAAAGTTGCGGTCCTTCCAATATCTAATGAACCCAACACAAATTCATATTACCTGGCATATGTCACAGAGGATAAGGTCAGTGCTGGACTTACTTTATTTATGCTCTATTTGTTTTGTAGTATTTGATCAAATAACCTGCTTCAGAAATTGTAATTCAGCCTATGCGTATGAATAAGTAGATTATTATCCTTAGAAAAATAATGAAATACAAGTATTTGACTTCTTTTATTATGACATGAAAGTATTGTCTTGTCATTGTTAGTAAATACCTTTGAAAATATTATGAATATGACAAAGAGCTCAACACAAACTGTGTATTTACATGTTGCAGTCATCAGGACCCTCAGCCCTGGAGTAAAGACTCTGGGCAAAGCTTTCCTGAGGCATTAATTTAGTTTTCTGTTGCTTGTTATTACATTATTAAGTTATTGCAGTGTTAAGGGTAAGGCAGGCAAAATTCAGTCACAAATATTTGTGGAAGAAAATGTAAATATAATTAGCCAAACGACCAGAGACCTTTGTTCAGTAAAGATATTTACTGAGTTAGTTTGTTCATTGTTCTATTTTAAGTAGGAACATATTCACAAATTTGAAAATGAATCTTTATTTAACCAGGAAAAGTCCCCAGTGAGTTACAATGCCTCTTCTCCCAGGGAGTCCTGGCCAAGACAGATGGCAAAGAGTCACATAATACACAAGTACCAAGACAAGGCCACAAAATACACCATGAATGACACATTACACACTTGAGTTCACTTAATTAGAGACAGGTATAACAAACTAATACAGACAGCTAAAAAGGCATGTGGTTAGAAACAGTTGCATTTTTCTCTCAATGTTGATTTTTAAAGGTTTATAAAAGTATTGAGCCATAAAAGTGATTCCAATTTAATTGTGGCTTGAAGTCTATTCCAGATATTTGGTGCATATAATGAAAAGGCAGTTTTACCAAGTTCAGTTCTTGATGCTTTTGTGTTTAATAGTAATTTTTCTGATGACCTAGACCTGTAAATTCTGTCATGGTAAAAAAGAAAATTAGAAATATAGTGGGGTAGTTTACCAAGTGTTTTCACAATAAGAATCAGAGCATGAGATTTCCTGAGGGAGAAGGGGGACCATTGCAAGTTTCATATAGAGTGCAGTAGTGAGTTCCAGTTGATGCACTTGTAATGAAACACAAGGCTGAGTGGTATAAAAGCATTATTTTTGTTTTTTTTATGCAGTATCAACTTCAACTCAACTTGTTTGTACCTGACTGAAGGGGACCTGCAATTGTGGTATTGCTTCATTCATGAAAATGAAGGAGATAGGCCCAGTAGTTTTAAGGAAATATGGTTCAGTCTGGTTTGGGCCAGCCGACCATTAACAATCCAATCCTAACAGAGCCTTTTGAACTTTAGAGGCACATATGGTAGTAAAGTTAAAACTATTCAGATGAATTAGACAAATCTGAGTTAGCGGTTCCACTATCTGTGGGGTTAGCTGGACGAATTGACTGAGCAGCTCTTCCTGCATTAACAAAGTTCTTTTTTTAATGTGTCTACCATATTTTGTTTAGCCCTAGCTTCACCCTGGCTTTTTATTCATAATTCAGGGATAGTGGGAGAAGGCACATCACATTAAGAGGATTTAATCGCTTTCTAGAATTTTTTAGGGTCACAGGTTCTCATTTATTAAGTGAAGATAATACTCACTTTTCATACTTTTTATTAGTCTTGTGCATTTGTTTGCTAAGTAATATAATTGATATGTTCTCTGTAATGGCCAGGTGGGTCTCCATATTTTACCTCTGGATGGAAACCCCTACAAGTCCAATGCGCTGATCTGCCATCCAGCAGGAGTGTCTACATTTGCCTGCTCTTTTGATGGGCGATTTGTTTTCACTGCTGGACAATCTGACTGCACTGTGTTGTCTTGGGAGATAAACATAAAGTACGATGTAGTATCATCAACTTGAGAACAAGAGCAAATGTATGATCAGTGTAATAATGTTTTGTAAAGTTTATCTTTTCTCCTGCTGGGATGTCAGTGCATTGGAGGCAGCAGCTGCTTTGGGAGGAAATGACCTGGTACCCTTTTATACGCTTTTAGATGGGGGCAGAGATGGAAAGTTCTATAAAGTGAGTTAAATATTTTCCTGCTTCATATTAATTGAAAAGTAAATTTATAATGAGAAGCGTGAGCTTTTTTGTCTTCAGGAGATGGAGTACTTTTTCTATTTCTGCCAAATCCGCCATCAAGGCATTGATACAATGGAGAAACGACAGGTGTCCACCAAAATCCCCTTGTTAGAGATTCCCTCTCTTATGAGAGCACTAGCATATTTCCCGACACAACAAGAGGTACAGTGTGTCCAAAGAAAGTGATGTTTTCAACAAAAAATGTCAGTAATTTACTGATAAATTTATTTAATATTTTTTTACCAGATAGAAAATATGCACAACGAGGTCAAGTTTAGCCAGTATGCTGAAACAGGAAAGTATGTGACTGACATCGACTTGGAGAACTTTATCAAACTCTTTGTAAATCACCGACCAGCTTTCGGCATCTCTAGTGAGGACCTTGCTCATGCTTTTCACGTCCTTGCTGAACGTGACACTGCAAGACAGAGACAACCTGTTCTACAGAGACGTGAGCTACTCGAACTTCTACAAGCTCGAGGTACATCTTAGGCTATTTTACCACGACGTTTTGACTGCATTCCTGTTACATTACTGAGAACAAATCTTGACCTTCTGCTGAGATTCTCTTCATGTACAAAGCTTATCTCTATTTCTCAGTGTGGTACAAATTCCAATATGTGCATAATGTTGATATCTTTGACAGGAGAACAAATGACAGAGGAAGAAGTGTCAGAGTGTTTCACAACACTTTTAGGCTTCGATAATGTGGAAGAAGAGGAGTGTACTAAACAAGATGGTATGTAAAAACAAATAGTCTCACAAACCATGACCTTGGAATTCCAATAACAGCTGAAAAAATATCCTTTTTTTATGTCTCTATGTCCAGGAGAAAATTCTGAGTGTTCACCAAATTCGATGATCCCAGATGAGATTTCTATGGAGACATTTGCTCATCACATTCTGGGCTTCCAGTCCTCTGCACAACAGAAGGAAGATTCTCACATCCAGGATTCTGAAGACAATTCTTTGTCTGTTACTTAAGTCGAGAATGTGTTGATAACGGAATATCAATTACAAAATCGATCCTCGTGTTCAGTTGTGTGACAGAGATATAAAATAAATTTCGCAAGGAAAGATTATCAACAGATGCATAGTATAAATTTTTTTTAAACATTTATTGTACACTTTGTTGCTTGATATTGTAAACAAATTGCTGTAATCCCCAAATTCATAGCAATCCAATTACTGTACATAAATTGCAGCTTTCAAATTTGAAAGGTCTGAGATGTACACTTTGGGGTCCATAGCTCAACTTAAACAAGACTGTAGTCCATGCATTGCTGTATGCTGTGGGGAAAGAAGCTCGGAACACTTTGCTTATTTCATATAGAATCACTTGTTTATTGACTAATGAAATGAAATGTTTGAATCATTTCATCATTATCTAATTGCATTTCCTATTATTACTGTGGAATAAAAAATAAAAAAAAGAACATTTACACAAAGGTGGTGCTATAGAAATTTGTTAGGAATCCGGCAAAAATATGTTAGAAACTTTTTTTTTTTCCTGCAACTAAGTAAGGGTGGGTTGTGTTCTGCGTTATATAGTTAATTTCATACATCCAGGAAACATTCTTGAATAAATAAATAAATTAAATTAGATGTCTTTAAAGGTAAAGAGAGTGAGACTGTCCCCAGAAGAGCTTTTTAAATTTTTTTTATTTATTTATTTATTTATTTATTTATTTATTTATTTATTCATTGGCATTTCTGCTTCTGAATGGAACGATTGAAGATACGGCCACCTAAAATACATAACTATGACTGACAGCAGGCTTCCTATCAGCCAGTTATTCCTACCATTAGGTCCTCATCCTGTCAGTGACGGGGTCCTGCTCTCCGTCGCCTCGGGTTTGTCTGCGTCTGAGTAGGTGGGGCTCCACGTCCGACCAATCAGAAACAGTCTGACAGAGGCATTTCCTGCTCGGGCTCGAGAAGCCTGTAACTTGTTGTTTTTTGTCAGCTGCTGCCTACAATTCTTAGTTAGGTTGAAATTGAAGAAGTCAAGTTAACATGAAAAATTAAATACCAACTACCAGGTTTAAAAATGAGTAACCAGAGGAATTGGACTGTAACGGTACGACACGAAATTGACAAACTACCCAACAACCTGAAACGCGTTTTCCAGTTCTCTTGGCGAACCCTATGAAAGGGAGATTTATTGTCTTAGCTTGTTGGCTAACATTAGCATTTTTTTATATTGTGTTAACAATATGGCTTCAAGAGGGATGTGTTCCACACAACAGTATCGTCTCCCACCGGTGAGCATAAAGCAGGAGCAAGAGGACGACTCGGACAATGAGGATAGTAACTTGGGGCTGAGGAGAGCGGACGGTGTCGAGTCTCAAATCATTCACAGCGGACACTTTATGGTGTCTTCACCCCACAGCGAGCACCCACCAAAGAAAGGTTACGACTTCGACACTGTCAACAAACAGACTTGCCAGACATATCATTTTGGCAAGGCAAGCATGTCACACCTTTCCATAGACGCGTCACTGACGAAGCTCTTTGAGTGCATGACGCTAGCCTACAGGTAAGTTTCCTCTTAAGACTCGTATAGTCATATTGAGAACTTTATTTTCACCTAAACTCCACAGAAAAGTTCAGGCTGACCTCTCTGGTCCTGTGAGTGGCGTGAAGTTGCAGTCACGAGTGTTTTTTTTCATGCTACTTCCTGCTTCACCACCCCTAATCTTTTACAGTAACTTTTATGTAAAGACCATAGTAAGTATGTTTTACACAAGATACAGAACTAAAATCAGCAAAGTGCAAATAATCTGTCCTAGTGGTCAATATATTATGATATTACCAGTTATTGCAAAAACGACTTACAGACATTTGAAAGAAACCAACCAACAAATTTGTTGTGGCTCCTGTTAATGAAATGCAAACTGGTTCGTCAAATAAATGCAAGGGCTCCAAGATATAAACAAAAGCTCATGTGGCATTATTGTATCGTTTGTGCAATATACATAGAGGTAATGAAAACAACTTTCCTTTTCACTAGATGAATTAAAGAACTGTTTGGAAAGAATCAGTTAAAAACAAATTCAGTTTTTGTAAATGTAGAAAGATGCTAGTTTGTGTCATGTCTGATAAACAATCAAAATGAATTACACCTATTTATGGGTGTATTTATGGGTCTATTTATCAGTCTATTGTCACAGTTCAATAATAAGGAATGAAAACCTCAAAACTTCCATGTATTCAAGCAGCAAATATCTTGTATCTTTACATGAATTCATTCATTTGTTTTTAATTTGTTAGACTTATCTTTGTTAGATTTATCCTACTGCAATGTGACCGTTGAGAATTAAACATTTGCTAAAACAATATATTGTTCAGTCCTAAAAGAAACAACTTTGAACAGGATTTTTAATAAAAGTCAATCTGACAAGATCAGTTTAACCATAAACAGGGCATTTAGTTTGTAAAGCATTTTTTTTTTTTTTTAAATTGTTGTTGTAAAAAGTAATTGTAAACTAAATAAAGTTTGTCTAAAAGGACAGTTTTAGTTGTGGTTGACAGGAAATTAAAAGTTGCATAAAATTTAATATAGTTCAATTACTTCAAATTGGTAATTTAATATAGTACTTAAATTAATGTACTAGTTGCTATTAGTAGTAACTACGTATCACTGCATTTTTACTGCATGTCGTTGCTTTATACCTGTGACATGTTCAGTGACAATGAAGTTGAATCTAATCTCATCTTTAGGCTAGTTCCTAATGAAGTCATTGGTAAATCATATCTGATGGATCAGAAACCATTTTTTAAATATTGTTGAGCATGTGTCCAGAGGTGTTCAGTCATTTCGACCTGACACAGTCAAAATTCTTAAATGTATGTGATGTGATGCTAATGTTGATGATTGTGGAATTGTCGGTGCCTTGAGTTATGTTTCCTTGTGCTTGTGTAAAATTCCAAATTGCTGTAATGAGTGTGCATAATATGGTGGGGCTTTGGGCAAACAGCCAAATGAGTGCAAAGTATGAGTGTGTGTCAAGGCTGTGTGAAAAAGATTTGGAATACTGGATGTTAGCTAGTTCCACTGCTGAGTGAAGGCCTGCAGTTTAGAACGTGTATATGTGTGAGGTTCAACTCAGTCCAAACATCAACCAGTTCAAGAGGTCATACAAAAAAATTGTATTTGGGAGGTATTTGAAAGAAGACTATGCAGTTTAAATGATTGATTTACTTCTGTAAATATTAACAGGTAGTATTTTGTAATGAGTATTCTTTTTGAGAATAAGGGGGTAGGAGTATAGTACGTTTACACTTCTTCCTACTCATTTTCGGATAGTGTTCATACCATTCTTGTGTATTTATTGTTGTTATTGTGTTTTTTTTTGTTATTCAAAATGAATGAACTCATTCAATCATTCAATCATTCATACATCTTTCTGTTGTCACTGTGTAAAGCACCTAAGTGAAGAGTTTTAGTCATGAGACTAAAATTCCTTTTGGGAGGTACTCTGACAAAAAAATGTTCTCAAATGTGGTCTTCACAAATTTATAGTCCATGCGTTCATCAAATTGTGAAATTTAACACCTCCTCAGAAATAATTGTTTCCAATGTCATTCAATCTGATTTATTTTTAAATCTGTGAAAAGTCACAAATTCTCATAGATTAGTTCCTACAGATTAAATCAATGTACTTAAATATTTTTCTGACTTTGACAAACATATTGAAGTGGATTAAAACTGCCTACGGCAAAATCAAGTCAATAATTGTGTAAGACTGACAAATGTAAGAATTTTTACTGAATAATTTCAAGTTGGATTTGATTTGAATTCTTGTTTTGATTTTAATTCATTTCATTTTTTCAGCACTACATTTACTTGACAAAAAATATGAGGTTCCTCAGGATATCACAGCCTAACATTGTAATGCTCAACATATTGTTGTGCCAAATTTTCCCCTTAGGTCATTAATGTTTTTGCACTGAAATGTATGATCCGAACAATCCCCCACTTTAACTGTTCTAAGGTAAAAATGTACAATTAATAATCAAGTCCAGTCCCTGAAAAGAGAATTGAAGACAAGAACGAGACAGTCTACAAAAAATTAAAGGTTGAAGATTCCTTTCCTAGCTCTCTGTAGAGGACCTCTTTTTTTTCACTGTTGTTGTAAAAACTCCTGCCACAAGTGTATATATACGATACAAGCCCAGTGGTAAGAGGTAGAGCGGTGGGTAGAACCTTCGTGGGATGGCCCAATGACCTACTTATTAAGGGGACGGTGTCTTGCTCAAGGGCACCTCTGCAGTGCTCAAGAGTTGAACTGGCACCTCCCCGCTGCCAGTTACACTCCGTGATGTCACTATGGTGATGTCTTTACAGGCTTAAGGCAAAACAATAGGGTAATTTTTAAAAATACACATATATTTGTGCAAATAAAGTTGAGTTCTAAAGCAGGTACAACGACATATAAAGAGGCAAGTGAAAGAAACGATGGATTCAAATTTCTAAAGGTTCTGTGTTCACAGCTGTAGTGTTTCTATATCGAGGATTCCCTCTGACCAACTTGGATTCATGGGGAAGACTATTTAAAGAACTGAAAGCACCTCTACTGGTCACTGTTCTGCTGTTGTCATTCATCTGATAAGTGAAAGTCTATGACCACATGGTTTTCCACAGTAGTTGTGCCTCTCTTTTAATTATTCAAAACCTGACCAAGTGCCAAAACACAACTTTGCATCGTCAAGTACTTTTATTAAAAATAAACATGCACACCACAGCATGACAGGAGAGAAAGGACTGAGAAGAAACATGGCTTGAAACGGAGAAGCTCTGGGCAACCCAATTGATTTGTGATAAACATTTCCATTTTGAAGCATATTGTAAATAATTCCCTCTTAATACTTTATGTGGCGCTTAATGAAAAAGACTTTGTTTGAAGCTGTGACGTGACCCTTTCCCTAATGTGATATGAACAGAGTCATGTGAAAGATTCTAGTTTGAATTATTGTGGATGTATTAATACACCTAGATCTTAAATTTCACACCAGTGTCTTTTGTTTATTAGTTTTTCAATCTTTAACAAATTGGCTTTTTACTTTTGACAGTTCAAAAAAGTAAAACGGTGCAAAGCTTTAAAAAGACTGTTCAATCTTAGGTTTTACAAACTGGAGACAGACATTAATGAGTTCATATATTTGGTAAAACGTGTGTCATTTGCTCTCAGTTTTTCTTTTTTTTGACTGACTGTCTACATTTCACAGTTGCAGTTATCTTTGTTACTTGAGCTTGACCTTGTCAGATTCCTGCTTGTTTTGTTTGCTGGTTTTGTTGTTGAAGTCTTTTCAGTACAACACCAACACAGGCCAAGGTGACTGGTACCTCTTGTCTTAGAATTATTTGTACTCTTGGAATCTCAGGGTTTTTTCTCACACCACTAAAAGAAACACTTTGTGAATGAAGTATTAGGGCTATCACTTGAGAATCTTTTTCACTGGTAATGTTTGTTTCTTTTCAGTGGGAAGTTGGTATCACCCAAATGGAAGAACTTTAAAGGTCTCAAACTGCTCTGGAGAGACAAGATCCGCCTCAACAATGCCATATGGAGAGCTTGGTATATGCAGTGTAAGAGTTCCATTTGCTTCCTGTCATTCTGCAGCCGTACAGAACAGACTGACTTGTTTACATGTTTCTGCATGTCTGAAGTCAGCATTTCAGTCAAGAATTTGTTGTCAGGAATTGTAGCTGGACTCCTTCATGAATCTGATAATGTTGTAGTGGTCAGTCTGCATGTTGTTACTACTGGTAATTAATTTTTCGGAGACCAGGAGACTGTCGCCAGCTTTGACATAGACAAATACTTACTCTCATTTGCATCCCAAAAATAAACCAAAAGCTTCTCATGTGCAGTCAGCTGTTCATGTCAGCATGCCTCAGTGAAGTGCTCATTTACATACATGAAATATTTGGAAAATGAGGGCAGTGAAAACAAATTTTGGAAGTTGTTGATAAAGTGGAATGTCACTCAAACCAATTTTGTTCTTGAAGTTATTGCTTTGTACACATACAGTATTTCATAGTTATGAATAATATGTCTACTAAAACTATTTTATGACATGTTTATTTTCCCCCCAGATGTGGAGAAAAGGGACAATCCTGTTTGTCACTTTTTGACGCCGCTGGATGGAAGCATGGATTTAGACATTCATCGTCCAGCTGGGGTAAAGATCTGATGAGTTGTTTAAAAAGTAAAAGCTATAACTGACATCCTGACATAAGTCATTTTATATCCAGTCATGCTAACACTTACTTTTCATTCAGTCATTATTGATGGAGTTATTTCTCCTGTGTCCTGTCCTGTCTTTGTAATGTGTGTTTGTTGTTTACCTTAGTGCAAATCTCACCTATTTTTTCTTCTACAGGATACTACCACAGATGGGAGATGTTGGAAAAGAAGAATTGAAATTGTCATAAGGGAATACCACAAGTGGAGAACTTACTTTAAGAAAAGGGTACTACTATATTTTGTTTTTTCATGTTGATGGGATAATGGGAATTTCATATATTTATATTGTCTCTTATTAATCTTATACAGTTACAGAAACACAAAGATGAGGACCTCTCCAGCTTGCTTAAGGTAAGCAGAACTGCATCGTGCTCACCTGTGTGATTTTAAAGTCACCGTAAACATTGCTGACAGAATCTATTTAAGTGCTCATATATACAATATATGTATATATATATATGTATATAATATATATATATGTATATATATGTATATATACATATATGTGTGTGTGTGTGTGTGTGTACTGTATATATAAAATTTTATTGTTTTCATAAAATTATTGCATGAGGTGAGAAAAAATCATCCTGTGTATGATGCATGCTTGTGTGTGATTAACTGGCTTGGTGGTGTGGTTTGCATATTCAAAGGGACCAGAGGAGCAGTTATTGCTGTTTGGGGAAGTCTCTCCAGACATGCTCCGTGTCTCCCTTTATCAGGATGAAGAGTTGGCAGCACGTCGGTTGCCTCGTAGGCAAAATGAAACCCCTGCTCCCATGGAGATGGACCCCCTGTTTGACATGGATGTATTGATGTCTGAGTTTTCAGACACCTTGTTCTCTACGTTGGCCTCCCACCAGTCTGTGGCCTGGCCCAATCCAAAGGAGATTGGTGAGAAAGAAAGAAATATGACCATCTCAGTATTATATATTATAAAATGTTAGATATCCTCCATACCTCTACCTCCTCCACAGCTCATGCAGGAAATGCAGACATGATCCAACCTGGACTCATCCCCTTACAACCCAATCTAGACTTCATGGACTCCTTTGATCCCTTACAAGGTAGCCGAAACGCACCACCTTTAGCTGCAGGACGACACATAAACTAATTTGTACACTTTAATGAAATGAAAGGTAGACGTTCTTGTAACTACTACAGCAACTGGCTTAGCCAATAATAACACATGAAGTAGTGTGATTCTACTAACCAGTAGTTAACATAGAAACTCTTGTTCCAGACTTATTTCACAGCCTCCGTCAGCCCACCTTCCCCTCTGTTTCCCCCACTGCATCATCTGTCACCCCTCTACCCAGCAGCAGCTCTGAGTCACAGGTAAACACAGATCCTAACATACACCACCACCATGGAAACTTGCGTAAGGAGCTTTTAGTTTTCCTAGATTTAAGATGTATACTTTTTGGGTCAATTTAAATGCTGTGCCATGTTTGTGTCTAATGTAGTTACACAAATATCTGTTTAACAAAATAATATTACTAAACTTAATTTGCAAAGCTCTTTCATACCTGACTTGTTGCTGAAACTGCTTAACATTCAGTTCATATTCTTTCAATAATCATTCAGTCACATATGGCTGAAAGGGTTTTCCTCAGTTTTACTTCCTCTTCCTTGAAGCATTCATTGCAAGTATTTTTCACAGTCTATTAGCTCCTTAAATACACCTTTTGTACAGTTCCACAATATGCCAAAGACATGTATATTAGTGTTGTGGATCATTATTTAAAAATCTCCCATATTATTTGCTGGAAACAAGGAAAGAGACCTAAGAGCCAATGATATGACTTTAGCTACTTTCATATAACCAGGCTGAAGTGACAAAAAAAAATTTGCCTTCATGTGTCACAAATTATAAACATTTTCCAGGAATTTGCAAACAAAAAAATCAATCTTTTTCTTTTTTAAATACACATGAACTCTGTTCTTTAAAAAAATGACTAAAGAAGAGAGAAAATGATCATGCAGACTGTCAGCTGTTCACAAGAAGATTTTGAACAGCTGTATTTGGTCTCCCATAGAGTAAAATGTGCATTTGTTCAATACAGACATGTCAAATCTGTAGGTTTGTTTTTTTACTGTTTTCACAAATGACTGCAAAATTGTATCAATGCTTCGATGCCTGCTATTTCGGATGACATGGAAAAAAGCAGAGTAAAACTACTTTTTTCATGAATACAAATTGGTCACAGTCAACATGGAATGTTATCGAACTTGTTTCATAGACAGAACTAAGTGAGTTTGATTCCATTTCCTTTGTCATCTTTTGTCAGGCCCACTTAATGCCATCCATGCAATTCACACCCAACCCCATTCCCCCTCCTGGACCCATTCCGATAAGCTCTCCACTGGCCAGCCAAGCCAGTCAGACTGCTGGCAGTGATGCTGTGTACGGACAAAACTATATGCCTTTGTTTCCTGGGCAAGTGGTGCCCAGTGATCAAACAGTCGGTTCCTCTTCTCAGTCAGTTCCCCTTGATCCTATGGCAACATGCCTTTCAGGTCAGAACATGACCTCAGCAGCACCTGTGGCTCCCTCACCTTTGGACAACACGTCAGCTCTGGGTGAAATTGTAGCACCCTCTGTGATTACGCACACTGCCTCCTCTACTGTTACGCTCAGCGAAGCAGCCACCACTTTCAGCGATGGCACAGACTATAGCTCCATATCCACACTACCTCCACCCCCCCCATGTCAGCTGCAGCCCTTGGCTCCTGCACCGCCATCTTCGACCCAGTGCCCTCAGACCTTCGCACTGCCTCGCCCAGTTCAGCCGTCCAGTGCCAACAAAAGCCGCCCTGTGCAAAGGATTGCTGTTGCTAGCACCCTCCCCTCCTCCCACCTCATCCTCACAGGTCTGTTGTTTCTGATCGCAAAATCATGATACTGATGTGTAGAAATAGTGACATAAAATTGTTGAGTTGCCAACGTCAATAATTTGTGGAGTATTGTTAAGGAGGTTATGCCTTTATTAGAGAACTATCAGAAAGGTATACAGTACAATAATCCCTCGTGTATTCGCGCATCAACACGTGCGACTTCACCTCATCGCGCATTTTTAGTAGGTAGTCAAGTGATGCTGTTCGCGCCTTCTATTGGCTGATGGCATCTGGAAGACCGTGAGTCTCGGACTTCTGTGAGACACAAAAGTGCTTTAAACAGTCGATAAGAGTCAGGGTAAAAGTAAAACAGATAGAAAGTGGTTAATATCAGTGTTCATAAATGTTTGAATTACTGTAAATAGTAAGATAAATAGTTCTTCGCTCTATCGCGGAATTCATTAATCACGTGTGGTTCTTGGAATGCATAAACCGCGAGTAACGAGGGCGCACTGTATGTGTACTTTGGATGTACATGTGCGTGTTCAAACAATGAAACTCAAAGGATGAAACTTACGTAAAAAAACTGAACTGCAGTGACTTAATTTCTGTGTTCTTTTTCAGCCCCCTTTCCAGGTCACGCTAACGCTGTGATCGTTACTCCAACACCACTAAACACAGACGTGGTCTCTAATACAGGAGTTGTCATTGCTCCTCATCTTGTATGTATCTTGTATTGTCATTATTATTTTCACTGTTTCCACAGATAGCTACAGGACATTATATAAAACATTATATATTTGGGTTTCATCGATTATTAAAACTAGAATGTACTCGTTAGAGTCCTTATCCTCAGCCGAGGCCCAACAGCCCCCCCCCCAATTTATCAAATAAGTATAGACCTATCCATTTTATTATCTCAGTTACATATTGGTGGTAAGTTTCTTATTTGCTCTCTTTTCATGTATCCCAGACTCCAGGATTTCATATTGTGCCTCATACGCAGAAGTCTCCTCAGCCTATTGTGCCCAAAGAAAAGTCTTCCAAAAGTCAGAAAGCTTCCTCTAGTGTCGGTGAGAGCCCACTGAACCCAGAAAGTACACATTAACCCCAAGACCACCATTTGTTCCAAATATATTTGTTCCTCTCTCTGGTTCACGGTCAACCAGGATCAGGTCAAGGCTCACCATGTGGATTAGATCAAGTCCCAAGTCCACAATCGCTGATCAGCAGCAGTACTACTCTAATAAAGAATGAACAAAACCAGGTTTGTGTCGATCTTTCTGCTCCTAGCATGAATGTTGAAGTTGTGAACAGTTTATTTGCTTGATAGTTCCAACCTTGTTCTTAGCATTTGTAGCACACATCTTCAGCCTATGGAAAACGTGACCCCCTTCCAGGAAGCCTCAGTGTAATGTCTGCTGTGTTTCAGGGCCGAAGGACAACACACATATCTGCAGAGCAAAAGAGACGATCAAACATAAAGATTGGATTTCAGACACTCTGCAACATGGTGCCCTCTTTGAAGTCACAGTCAAATGTAAGTCTGTAAGTTAGAGTAGTAGAGTGCCTTCAGAAAGCATCAGAACATCATAGTAATTGTTTCATACTGTATATTGATCTTAATAAATCATGTGTTTTCTCCCTCGTGATGATAACCCATTTTGCATTTAGATCAGTAATGCAGTCACATTGCAGAAGACAGTGGAACACATTGGGAAACTCCAGCAAGAGAGGCAGCAGTTGCAGGAACAGGTCAAGAGACTACGAGAGGAAATAGAGGAACTCAACACTTCAATTAAGTATGTATCTTACTGTGTACAGGTAGTCCTCATTCTACCAACATAATTGATTTCGAGAGATTGTTCATAAGCTGAATTGTTTGTAAGTCGTTAGTTAAATTTCAAGGTTAACTGCAGTAGTTGTTTATGGTGGTTGTTCATACTTAGGAGGAATACCTGTATATGTGTCTACTCTTGTGGTGTTAATGGTTACACCGGTGCTTGAAACATTCATTTTCTTTTGTTTTCCTCTTGACGCTGTTTAACACCAGTTTGTGCCAGGAGCAGCTGCCTGCCTCAGGGGTACCCATCAGACGGCAACGCTTCGACCACATGCAGGAGTTCAATGAATATGTAAAGAATCGCACTTTACAGAACTGGAAGTTCTGGATTGTATCCTTCTGTGAAAGAGTTCTACTGGTCACACTGTTTGCCACTTAGTGATAACAGAGGTTTAAGAACATTTGATAATCTAGTAAAACCTTAAAATTATTTATTATTATCATACACAGCAGAATACACAGCGCATAGAAGGTAAATATAGCACAGTTGAAACATTTAAAATCTTTTGCTTTTGCACACGTGAGCAGCTAAGATATGAGGTTACAGTGGGTTCCAAAAAGGGCAATGCTGTTATGTTGATTTAGCAAAATATGTAGAAAATGTAAATGTAAGCACAGGTGGTTGTACCTGCTTGGCATTTCTGCCTGAAGCACCTCCGGCGATGCCATTGTGCAGACTGCAGGGTCATCAGCCGGGGGGCCACCCTTCACTGATGTTTCGCTCCATTATCCCCTGGAACATCTCTGGGTGGTGGAGCAGCGACAGGGACGTCTCCCTGCCGCTCCCTGCAGCCTGCTTAAGGATCGTATTCTCCACACACTCTGACCCCAGTGTTATTGTTGGTGTGTATGGAATGAGACCCAGGGGACTGTGCATGGCAGGGACGTCCATCTCCATGAGTCAAGCGTAGGCCTGACCGCCTACCGTGACGTCTCTCTTAGGAGCCTTCTCTCCCCCACGCCCTGTCCTTCCTTCTGAGCCATAGCCAGAAGCTCCCTTCCTCGGCCTCCTCCGCAAGACCCCAAAGAGCTCGCTTCCTGCTGGATCCCGAGACTCCGAGGGTCCCCAGCAGTCACTGAGTGGATGTCCCGGTGAAGCCCCTACATCCGACCTCCACTGGGAAAGTGAACGGTCTCCACCCAGCTTGCGAGCACGTTGCTGCCAACTCTGCGTATTTATCCTTCTTGCGCTCGTACGCGGTCTCCATGTGTTCCTCCCATGGGACTGTCAGCTCCCCCATGATGACGACTTTGGCAGGAGCTGACCAGAGCACGATGTCTGGATGTAGGGATGTCATGGTAATCTCTGCGGCTGAGGTCGGCTGCTAACTGCCACGTGCCTCCTAGTGACAGGAGCGATCGCTCTGATCCCGTGCAGCAGCGTGCTATTATCACAGGCCTGGTAAACTGGATCCACTTTGGGGATGTGGGTGGATTCTCCCGGTTTACTTGCTGCCTGCGGGCTTCCAGGATCTCTGCTACCTTGTGCAGGACCTTGTCATGCCGCCATCTTGTGACAACGCCATCTTGCATCCAGAGAAGATGTGCTTCAGGTTTGGATTTGGGGAGCGACAAAGCAGACAGGGTTCTTCTGTTCCAAACCAGGTGAGAAGGTTCCGGGGGCTGGGTAAGGTGTTGTATGTAGCCCTAATCCGGAAACTCAGTCTGGCTTGGGGAGTTCTCCACATTTCGGCCCTCCCAAGTAGTCCACTTTCCTTGCAGTTGCTGGCTCATCGCTGTGATCTTGTAGGTTTCCTCCTCCATCTTAGCAACTTCAGAGATCACCAGATCCTTCCTCTCCTTCATGGTCGCTTTAGACCAGGTATTTGGCGCTGCTGCCCATCCTAAGCCAGACCTGCCTGACTGTGTGAAGCCAACAATCTCCTGGTGCTTCAACCGCTCCACTGCGTGGTCAACTTGATCTCAAGTAGAATTTTTTAAGGCTGTTATTTAGATCGCTTTGACAGGTACCGGTGCTGAAGCAACGGACTGCAGTTTTACACCAAACCAGGAGTGTAGAAGCAGCAAAGTGCCAATATGCATATGTAGAACAAATACACGGTGAACTGAAGATGAATGAGACACAGTACAAACAGTGGAATGATGACAGGTTATACAGTTTGGACAAATTAACCATAGTGATTAGAAATAGACCATAGCTTTGATAAATGACACATTATGGACAACATATCAATGCCAACAGGCACTGTTCATGAGTATAAATTATGATATAATACAGCAAATAGTTGTTCATCTACAGGTTGTGGAAGATGAAGAGATGCAATCTTGGTCAACTGGTGCGACTAGTTTCATTTTTCTTGGAAGAGTTTTGTGTACACAAGTTTTCTCACTCGAGTGCTTTATGTTGTAGACTTACAGTGCGCAGTCGATCCATATTATTTAAAACAATGCAGAGACTGCATAATATGTAAATAAATCAAACTGTTGGTCATTCTGAACTTTTTTTTCCCCCCTGTCTTTAACGTTATCAATCCATGACTATCTTCACTTTCAGTTCAGCATTATCATAAAGCCTCTCTTTGAGTCGTTCAATCGGATGGTGTCAAGTACAAGCAGAGAAGATCTCTGTCAGACCACATTGCAGTGGCTTGATCGTCACTGCTCCCTCCCAGTGCTCAGACCGAGTAAGTAAAAAAACTGATCAGGTTTTGTTTTGTGTGCTGACTTTGCAACACACACAGACACACACACACGTGTGACATCCCACCTGCTCTATTTGCCAAACAAAGGGTAATGGTCATGGATCATTTGTGTGCCGACTGCATGCCACTGTCTGTAACCATGTTTCTCAGAATTTTCCCTCATTATCTGTTTCATCTCTCTGTTATTTCCCTGTGTTTGTTTCCGCTATCGAGTAAAACTGTATGACAGGAAACAAGAAAATTTTTTGTAATACATGATGTGACTTCCCATCATCCCACTTGCTCATAATAACTAAAAAAGCAATGTTTTTTTTTCATTGACCCACTTCAACGTATGTTGAACACTTAAAGCTCGGCTTCAAGAATCAATCAACTTTTATTTATATAGCGCTTAATCATATCTGAAGACATTTCAAAGCGCTTTACAGATTCCATCGTCATGGCTCTTTATTCTCAGTAATGTCTGAATTTAATTTTTACACTGTATTTTAGATGAAGTTTATTGTTCATCCATCCATCCAACCTCTTGGATGAATGGATTGGTTTTATTGTACTTTATTTATTAATTATTAGTCACTTTACCACATGCTGTATGAGTTACATATATAACTTCCTCTGTCTTCTTGTCTTTTAAGCACGCGAGGGATTCATTGACATTGTTGTCGCCCCGTCAAACCACAAACTGAAAAATCGTGACTCTTTCTGTTCTCTTTCTGTGTGGCTCAGTAAAAATACCTAGAAAGTGTGTTGGCTTTGACATTGTGCGATCATAATTGGGTCAGGGTTCTTAAGCTGTGGCTTCTTGTTTTCCAGTGATGCTGAGTGCCCTCCGTCAGCTGAGCACAACCACATCCATTCTGAGCAATCCATCCGCGCTTCCTGAAGAAGCTATCCAAGCCGTAACACAAACGGATGTGTAGCCGTGCTCTAGGAGGAGGTGACCCAGAAGCCTCCTAAACCTTTCACAACAATCACAACTATTACATATCACTTGTTTACCTTGTACCCAGTGAGGAAGCTTGCCACGTCTTCACAGATCCACAACTGCTCTGAGAAATAAATGAAACAATTTATGATTGTCCATTTATTCTGTTGTGCAATGATGTTCATGTGCTTTTATTGTATTAGATTTTATTGACAAAAACTACTACTGTCTTCTCCTACTTTCGGCAAAGATGTTCTTAATATTTTATTGGAAGGTGGTACTTTTGGTTTGCCCATTGAATAATTACAGTATGTATATTTAATTTTAACGACTTTTATATTGTTAAACACATTGTGTTAAAAAGGGAAATACTGAGCAATTGTGGGCAAAGTCTGCTCTCTCTCTCAGATGTTTAAATGTATGGAGATAATGTGGGATTTTTTAGGCTTAGTTGGACGTGTAGTTAGGGTGCTTTGAGGAGGGGGGTGTCTTTGAAACGTCAAAGAAAAAGTTTCACAGTAGAATGTAGGAGGTTGTTGACTGACCGTGGCCTGGTTTGTGCTCTACTATTACAAAAAAAGATGAGAGCTTTTGTCATCCTTTCTGTCCTTCATTTACTCAGGTGAAAATTATAATGCCAATTTGGAATAGTGTTTTCCGTCCATGCTGAATGTCATTTACTGCTTTGCCTGGTCTCCCCCATTTCCATTCAGCTCAGCTTAAAACTATACAAAGATAGATGTATCCTTGAATTTCAGATATGGTATGTTACATGTATGGGTTTCTACTGGGCCTGTCACGACAACGTGCGGCGGCGTTACTTCACAGCTTTCAAAGGGAGAATGCCAGAAACCGTTGTACACATCAGATACAGTATATACTACATGCACACATGTCTCTGTACATTTACAATTTTAGCCTACTAGACAGTATCTTCTGTTATTTTTTTGGTCACTCAGGGTTCATGAGAAAACAAGGTCTCTACCATGTTAACAGAAACTACAAAGAGAAACAGACCAAAAGCCATATCTGAGTCATTTTCCTGTCATTTTATTTAAATCATGTGTTTCTGGTAACATTTGCCAGAGCAAAATGCTGTCGAGGTAGAACCTGTGCAAACCCAGCTCTTCTGACAATGGTCTGCCTTAAGGTCAAATAAAGTGCCAGAAGCTGTCATCGCCACAGACTACTTAGTCTTTCTTATTTTAAATTGTTTTTTCAGCACTCCTCAGGCAGACGTTTGTGTTGTGATTTTTGTTTTTTCAGAATTTTTAACTCCAAGTTTACTCAGATCTTTTTGAACAGCAAATGGCACCAATGATAATTCATATTAGATGAATGTAAACTTTTTTTATGGGCAGTCCTTTAGTTTGGTCCCATGAGAAATAATTTTCACGTTGACGTTGTAATGCTCAACCCTTTAACAGTGTACATCAGCGCTGGGTTATTACAGGGATGCAAATCAAACAGGGCTATGTTTGAGTGGAGTTTATTATATTTAGTGGTTACATTTATCTGAAATGCTACTGTAAGAAAATTAAAGTGCTCCCTTGAATGCAGCTATGTCATATTTGTGCATAAAGTGTCTCTTGGCTTTTTGTTTTATTTTTAATGTTTTTTTTTCCTTTTCAAGCAAAAACTTGATACATTATTTAAGTGAGAAGCCGCTATGTTCAATAACAGGTTGACATTGAGGTGATTTTTTGTGTGTGTGGGGTTTTCTTTCATCCTATGATTTAAAAAATGTTACAACCTTCCTGGTTGGCTTTGTTTGCTGTTTCTGTGAGGGGATTTTGTACCATGTGAAATGGTTTTCCCCAAATTTTGTATTGTATTTCATTTGTTTTAAGAAGTAAAGATATTTTCTTATACTACACACAAGTTGTTTTTTTCTTTTTCAAAATTCCCAAATAAGCAATGCAAAAGTTTAAGTATGCTTAATTCCAAATTAAAACAAAGCAAAATAGTTTTTAAATCCTTGACTTCTAATTACAAATAAAACCATTGAATAATAAATTTTCAAGACTGCAGCAGCTGCTCCAGCATCAAGTGGGAAATGCTCAGCATTCACCACTCCATCCATCCTCTTACGCATATCCGGGGTCGGGTCGCGGGGGCAGCAGCTTAAGCAGGGAAGCCCAGACTTCCCTCTCCCTAGCCACTTCGTCCAGCTCCTCTGGGAGAATCCCAAGGCGTTCCCAGGCCAGCCGGGAGACATAGTCTCTTCAGCATGTCCTGGGTCGTCCCCGGGGCCTCCTCCCGGTAGGACGTGCCCGGAACAACTCACCAGGGAGGCGTCCAGGAGGCATCCTAACCAGATGCCCGAGCCACCTCATCTGGCTCCTCTCGATGCAGAGGAGCAGCGGCTCGACTCTTGAGTCCCTCCCGGATGACCAAACTTCTCACCCTGCGGAGGAAACTAATTTTGGCCGCTCGTATCCGGGATCTAGTTCTTTCAGTCACGACCCACACCTCATGACCATAGGTGAGGGCAGGTACGTAGATTGACCGGTAAATTGAGTGCTTTGCCTTTCGGCTCAGCTCCTTCACCACAACGGACCGATACAGAGTCCGTATCACTGCAGACGCTGCACCGATCCGTCTGTCAAAGTCCACAAAACACATGTAGACTGGTTGGGCGAACTCCCATGCCCCCTCAAGGACCCTGCGGAGAGTGTAGAGCTGGTCCACTGTTTCACGGCCAGGACGAAAACCACACTGCTCCTCTTGAATCCGAGAATCGACTTCCCGATGGACCCTCCTCTCCAGAACCCCTGAATAGACCTTGCCAGGGAGGCTGAGGAGTGTGATCCCCCTGTAGTTGGAACACACCCTCCGGTCCCCCTTCTTAAAAAGGGGGACCACCACCCCAGTCTGCCAATCCAGAGGCACTTTCCCCGACGTCCACGTGATGTTGCAGAGGCGCGTCAACCAGGACAGCCCCACAACATCCAGAGCCTTTAGGAACTCTGGGCGGATCTCATCCACCCCTGGGGCCCTGCCACCGAGGAGTTTTTTAACGACCTCGGTGACCTCAACTCCAGAGATAGGAGAGCCCGCCTCAGAGAACCCAGACTCTGCTTCCTTATGGGAAGGTGTGTTGCCGGAATTGAGGAGGTCTTCGAAGTATTCTCCCCACCGAGTCACAACGTCCCAAGTTGAGGTCAGCATCGCCCCATCCCCACAGTGTTGATGCTGCACTGCTTCCCCCTCCTGAGACATCTGATGGTGGACCAGAGTTTCCTAGAAGCTGTCTGGAAGTTGTCCTCCAGGGGCTCACCGAACTCCTCCCACACCCGAGTTTTTGCCTCTGCAACCACCAAAGCTGCATTCCGCTTGGCCAGCCGGTACCCATCAGCTGCCTCAGGAGTCCCACAGGCCAAAGAGGCCTGATACGACTCCTTCTTCAGCTTGACGGCATCCCTTACAGCCGATGTCCACCAACGGGTGGAGGCACGGAACATGGTCCACTCAGACTCAATGTCCCCCGCCTTCCCCGGGACTGGGGTGAAGTTCTGCCGGAGGTGGGAGTTGAAACTCCTTCTGACAGGGGATTCTGCCAGGCGTTCCCAGCAGACCCTCACAATACGTTTGGGTCTGCCAGGTCAGGCCGGCATCTTCCCCCACCATCGGAGCCAACACACCACCAGGTGGTGATCGGTTGACAGCTGCGCCCCTCTCTTCACCCGAGTGTCCAAGACATCCGGCCGCAAGTCCGATGACACGACCACAAAGTCGATCATCGAACTGCTGCCTAGGGTGTCCTGGTGCCAAGTGCACGAATGGACACCCTTATGTCTGAACATGGTGTTCGTTATGAACAATCCATGACGAGCACAGAAGTCCAATAACAGAACACCACATGGGTTCTGATCGAGGGGGGGGGCGTTCCTCCCAATCACGCCCTTCCAGGTCTCACTGTCATTGCCCACGTGAGCATTGAAGTCCCCCAGCAGAACGATGGAGTCCCCAGTGGGAGCACTCTCCAGCACCCCCATCAAGGACTCCAAAAAGGGTGGGTACTCTGAACTACTGTTTGGTGCATAAGCACAAACAACAGTCAAGACCCGTCCCCCCACTCGAAGGCGGAGGGAGGCTACCCTCTCGTCCACCGCGGTGAACCCCAATGTACAGGCGCCAAGCCGGGGGCTATAAGTATACCCGCACCTGCTCGGCGTCTCTCGCCATGGGCAACTCTAGAGTGGAAGAGAGTCCAACCCCTCTCGAGAGAACTGGTACCAGAGCCCAAGCTGTGTGTGGAGGTGAGCCCGACTATATCTAGTCGGAACTTCTCAACCTCACACGCCAGTTAGGGCTGGTCTGATAATGAAGAATCCTTCACGCAATTAAAATTACTTTTAAAAAAAAGAAAAGTTTGCAGTAGTTAGAAATATTTTAATATGATCATATTATATTCAAAGAGTCAGTAATACAGTCTTCTATAAATTAATTCCTTATAAATAAAATAAATACTGATAATAAATAAATATATAACACCTTAGAAAACAGATCATAAATTAAGCAGTCAGAGACTGTAACATCCCGCAACTTACCCTGACGTTTTTCCAAGGTAGGTCAGGGTACCCTGAAAGTAGTACCTGACAAGTGCATAGCTTTGACCTTTTGGGGTAGGTCAAAACTATGTACTAGCTTTGACCATAGATCAAAGATAGTGCATTGGTAGATCAAAGCACTGTTACAATACATCACTGCTTTGAAGTGGGATGTAACAAAGGTATTCTAGAGTGCTATACTGCCTTCTAATTAAACTGAACCTTAATCCAAAGTCCTACAAGACACAAACACCAAAAATTTACACCAGAAAGCAATGTTTGTTTTCTTGGCACATGACAGACCCTTCCAGCTACTTACATTTTAATCAGTCAAAGAAAAAAATTTGAAACTGACAAGTACAGCCACAAAAAAGTTTGATTTTACAGTGATTTCAAAAAGCAATTGTGATTCTCTTCAAAACAAAGAAAAAACGTTAAATTTCGCAGGTGAAATTTCCAAAGTGCTCCACCCATTTTCTGGTGAAGTAGAGGATCCGGAGGCCAATCGTCTTCTTCTCGTAATCCGGTGCAGTCGTTACGTTTCTGCGGCAGTCGGTTTTTGACATGGTTTTTTTTTTACCTTTGCTGACTGCTGCTATGAACTGAGTCAGAAACAAGTGACTCTGTCTGCTGACACGCCTTAGTTTGATGGGATTGATGATCTTCGGCATGTGGTTCTCCAAATAATCTGTGATGGAGCAGATGGAGGTCTGGATTTCATCTTCAGATATTCCCTCCAGAGGCTCTGATTTGTATCCATTTGGTGACCTTCCAGCAAACATAATCTTTATCTAGGAAGGAAGTGGAGGTCATAAAGAAAAATCATGGAGCTCAGAGGTTGTAAGCTGTCATATGTTTTATTAACATCTGCAAAGTGTTGCTCCATCAATACTTTGTGGTATTCATTTCATGTTGTGTTACATAAATTAGCTTTTAAATGAAATCTTTAAACCGGTGTAAAGACATGACTGTGTTCTCCAGTGTCACTTTCAATGTGTCGCAAACTCACATAATCCATTTCAGCCTGCCATAGAGTACACATAGAAAAAGTCACATCTTTCAGGTTGCTTTGAAGTTCCTGTATTCCAGTTGGTTGTGAGGCGATGAAGAAAATGTCCATCATCAGAAAACAGGACAGGAGGACCTCTTCAGGAAGTTACACAAAAAACAAAATTGTGACATGCCAGAACGACAAGTCTACCAAAAGATCACATCGAAGCAGATTCAACTTCAATGTCAAAACTGATTTCACATAAAACACCTGGAACAGCATTTCTGTCAAAGCAGGAAGTATTCCTTGAGTTCTGATTAGAGGGAGAGTTGACGTTAGTCTGCAGCTATAAAGCTCATTTTACTTGTTATGCAGTATATCTGCAGACTTAGCCACCATAAGGAAATAAATTGTTGATAAAAAATATTAATATTTGACATATTTGTCTTAGTCATTTTCATTCATTCTAAAATCACAATATAATTATTAAGTTAATTTTACACAGATATACTGAGTGGTAAATTTGATTTTTAAATCATTTTCCTACTCTCTACATGTATGATTATATTATTACATTATTGTATGTATAATTTAATTTCTCTGAAGATGGCTTACCTTTAAAAAGAGACATGAGGTGATTTTTTTCTCTCTGCTGTAGACTTTAAATGCACCCAAACTGTCACGGTCTGAGGTTATATATCGAAACAGTGGATGTTTTTTTTCTTTGGGTGAATGACGCCTTTGTGTCATTATCATCAAAGAATCTGTCAGTAGGTTTTTTTCTGGTCACCTTTCACCTCAGTATATGGGGAAGGAACCGCAGATTAATCTGTGACATCTTCATGAGTTGAAAAATAAAGATAAACAATAAACTGTCAAGATCACTTTGTGGGTTTCCACACACGTCACAGAGGTATTCTAAAAATGATGTCATCAAAATTCACAAAGTTGTGATTCAAATATTTCCTCACTGATCATGATGCAACAGAATTTAAATACATCAATAAATCAAGATCCACACAAGTTGATGCATGAATTGACTGAATTGATTCAGTTCCTGATGTAAGGGTGATACGAATTAAAAATTAGTCACAGATGTCATTGCAACCCCTTAGCCATCGTGGAAATTTACTTTAGCACTCAGACCTCTAAGAAAAGAAAAGCGATTGTCACTTATGACATCATCACGTTAAGGAAATGGTGACTTCCTGTGAAGAAAATGTTTGGCTTGGATCCGTCTCTTAAGCCGCAAGTGACAGCAGTTACTTCCTTAACCCTGGAACCTTCTTCCTGACATGTGCCACACAGTACTGTTGTGAGTGCCATAAAAATGTGACTTTCTATGATGGAAGAAGAAGAAGAAATATACTTTATTTATCTCACATGAAGAAGTTAGTTTTTCCATTCATTTATTGATTATCATATATACAGTATATATCAATATATAACAAACACACACACACATATATATATATATATATGTGTGTGTGTGTGTGTGTGTGTACATACCCCTGAAACAGACACAAACACACACAAGGATACATACAGTACACACAGTGGGAGGTAGAGTTGCAGGCAGCTCCGACCAGGTGCGCACCCAAAGGAGCAGCTTGTAGGGGCGCGGTGCCCTGCTCAAGGGCACCTCAGTGGTTTTTGGGAGGTGGCACCTCCTGGACTGAGTTACTGCTGCCCCTAAAATGATGTGCGCTGCCCGGGAATCGAACCCGGGACGCAAGAATGGGAATCTTGCATGATACCACTACACCAGCTGCGCATGTGTGCGCACTTGCGTGCGCGCACTGTGTGCGTGTGTGTGTGAATATAAATATATAAGTATATATAAATATAACGTATATGTGGATCTTAAACCTTCAAAGCACCATTGTGCTTTGAAGGTTTAAGATGAAACTCTAAAGTATAAAAATAGTGCCTACAGGAATCCATAGTTTTTACATAACAGCATAAGTGTAAAGCACTCAAGCTTTGTCTGTTTCACCTACACAAATGCAGAACTCCTGATATTTTTTGTTGTTCCTAACGTGAGCTCCAACCGTTACCAGGCAACCGACAACAATTTGTAAATGGACACCAGGGTGGTTTCACCCTAAACACTGACCAAAGGCAATCTGACCGGACTCTGCATGCTTTTAGTTCCTGTGCTTCTCTGCCGTGTTACATAGGAACTGCTGAATGAGTTCAAACACGGTGTCTGCAGTCGTTGAGAAACTGATTCGACGTCTGTGTCTGAAGGACTTTCCCTGTGGACGTGGCAGCTGGGTGGGTGTCTATGTTGCATCAGTGTTTTCGAGAATATCTCCTCTATTTAGTACGTACGGCTGCAAACAATCAATCACTTTATATTTAATAAACTAATCAATATTGTAACTGATCTCAGAGACAGACAGCAGACTGCACAGATGAAGGTGAGACGGAGAACATAGATGCCCTGTTGAATCTGCTGACCTGCCCTCATTCCCCATGGACGTTTGATGGATCATGGAGTCCTCAGGCTGCGGCCCTCAGACGGATGGCTGTGCTCTCACCAGAGCGCCTGAACGATGACTTTATCTACAGTTTCTTTACGGCACTACGTATTGTGGACAAAGATGTGAGTATCCTTACTTTTTTACCCAGCTGACAAACATCAGATTTTAGAACAGGATTAGGATAAAAATGTGTTTATTATAGTGTTGTTCTTTAAGTGACACAAAAGACAACAGCGTTATCAATCCCTTGTGTTTTGATGTTTCCCAACAATCTGTATTTTTTTGTGTTCAGGTATCTGTCATTGATAAAGGCTTGTTAAAGTTCTCAAAGTTAGAGGAATTGGTGCTGAGTGCCAACAAAATCTCAGAAGTCTCTTTAGAAAACCTTCCCCGAACTTTGAAGGTGAGCAAATGTCTTTAAAGGGTTATTGATTATCATGAAGCAAAGAACACCGTTGTCTTTCATGCTTTCCATCACACAAAAAGTGATGTAATTTAGTAATATTGGCGTTGTTTGTTTGACTCTAAATATATATTGTTTTTAAAGATTTTGGAACTACGCGCCAACTGCTTGTCTGCTCTTGACAGTCTCACCCGCTGCCCTCCTCCTCACCTACATTACCTTGGCCTCGGTTCAAACAGTCTGCACTCTCAAGAACACATCTCTCATCTTACAGGAACACATTGGTTAGTGCACACAGCAACACAAGAAGTCAGCTGAATTCAGATTTAAGACACCATTCTGACAGTTTCTGTTTGTGAATGGTGACATATTTGGATGTTTTTTCCCCCTAACAATGCTGTGAACTGTTGATGACAGAGAGATGGTAGTAGACAAGAACCACATCTATTAAATGAGGTTTCAGCGGAAGCAGGAAAATTACACAACACTTGAATTTTGATATCATGGATAAGCATCATAGTGTTATGTTGAAGCTGAGAGAAACTGCTGGAAATTACCATAAGTGGAAGTAAAAGCATTTACATTTTATTTCAGTGTGGGAAAATGACATTTGAAAAAAATGCCTGTTGGAGTAAACTTTTACATCATTATGTGGATAAATCAAATAAGATTTAGAATAAATAAATTAACACAAATTTAGAAGAATGCAGATAGTGTCTATCTGGACAATGATGGTCATTCAAGAGAATGGCTATGCATTTTATTTTTCTAAACTTTTTTCAATTTTGGAAAGAAAAACAGAGTTTTCTATCCTCAGGCCTCAGCTTGTGTGTCTGGACCTGAGTGACTGTGGGTTTAAGGAGCATCCCCCCCTGCTGAAGGCCTTGAGTTCGCTCCCCGCCCTCAGGACGTTGATGTTGCAGGGAAATCCCCTCTCACTTGCCTCCTGCTACCCAGGGCTCACCGTGGACAGCCTCCCACGGCTTTCCTGTTTGGATGCTTCACGGATCTCCCCCGATGAAAGAAAGAGCTTCAGAGGCTTAGCCAAGAGGAGGGGTGAGATTGGGATTTTTTTTACTAGCAAATCTGAGTTTTCTAAAGGGCAATGGACATAACTCTGTTGTGTCATCCACTTCAAGAGCATGGTTATGATGAATGATATAATTTCCTTTATGCAGATCTGGTAATGGATCAGTCATCCGTCACAGTGAGCGTGGGCAGGTTGAGTGGAACCACAGACCCGTCTATGAGTGTGACTGAAAAAACTCCTGACTTCCAGTTTGTCACGTACAACTATTTCATCTCATATGAAATCCTTAGTAATAAAAATTACAATGAACAGGTGACGTATCCTTTGACATGTTATGACGTTTTTAATTTTAATTTTGTAACTGAAAATAATTGTCTCTATAACAGTGTAAAAATAAATAAATGATAATAAAGCTTGTCATGAAATACTACTCACACATAAAAGTACAGTTTATTAATGTTGTTTGTTAATGCACTTTTTTTCTGTCTCTTGTTTCCTGGCAGAAATTTAAAAGCGAGTCTGAATTTGACGGTCATTTGAGAGAAGAAGTGCTCAAAGACACTGACCTCCAATCAAATGAAACTTGTCATAAAGAAATGCTGAAAGCAGACACATGTGATTCGAGGGCGGATACAGAGAACACCTTTCATGACACAACACAAGGTAATCACGCTTCCAGATCTGCACAGCTTCTGTGGCTACAAGAGTAATGCATTAACGATTAAAAGATGATGGGAAAGGATAAACGTAAATTGACTTGGGTTTTCTTTGCATTGCATGCATTGTGGTGCTCCAAGCAAGGAAGCGATTCCGGTATATTTGTTTCACAAGAATTTACAGTAAATTCATTTTCCTGCTGAAGCCAGACTGATCACTATCATCCTTTTTGTCTAAATTAGCTGTAAATTATGTGGAACTGTGTGCTTCTGAGTAGCTGAAAGTTATATAGTTATTGGCATGTAATTTCAATTTAACACTGTTAGCTGTGTTTTTTTCTGGTGATCATATCAACAGAGATTACATACAGCACAGCAAAGCTGATGTGGTCGGAATGTATGGACTTCAGTGATGCACAAACGTTCACCGTTAGTGATCTAGGAGCCTTAAAGAGATTCCTTAATCTGGGTCTTCATCTGAGAATAGAAGAAGAGAAGGTACAGAAAATAAGATGTGGACAACATTTACACACAAAATATGTCTGGACTCATATCCTGGTGTTTGAAATTTCAGGTCTTGTTACGGGCTGCAGCTTCTGAAGATGAAGCATCAGCCAAAACCAGCAAAACCCCCAAAGAAAGTAAAGGGAAGAAGGGGAAAGAGGTGAATAATTTATCTAGATAGATATAGATATTGATAGTACTGAATATATATTATAGCATGAATGACCATTTATTAATCTGATTTAGTCATTAAATCATTCATTTAATTGATTAGCTGCTATTCAGAGTGTAACATTGATGATTTTTGGCACTTTTTGTAGTCTGCAAACAAATCTGGTTCGAGTAAAGAAAAGTCTAAAGACAAACAGAAGACATCAGTACCAGAGGTTCACAGCTCCAGCACAAGAATCCTTGGCTCTGTCCATGTCCCCCTGCAAGATCTGGTCAAAAGTGGGCAACATGTTGATGTCCTCTGTAACTTTGGTGCTTTGCAAACTGAATTTGAGATGGAAGCTGCTCCTGCAATAGAAAAGGTGTGTTTACGTGCTAAACAGGTGTTTACATGAACTGGTATGAAGCATAAAAGTGGGAGGCGTCAGCTCACCTCCGGAGCACTGCCAAAGAGCCCTCACAAGCTGCTCATTTGTGGAGCCCGCCACTCTACCTCCCCCTGCATGCTTACAGAACCCCCCTGTGTGTGGTTGTGTGTATTACAGGGGCCTGTACACACTAATATACTGTACATGCATGTGATTGGCTGACATACTACAGTGTGATTCTTAATTTCCCTTCGAGGATTATAACAGTATATAACATTAAAATTTAAAAAAAAGAAAAGAAAAAAAGAAAATCAATATTTAAAATGGTCAGTGGAATTTGTAGTTTATAAAATAATTATTATTCACTGCCAGATGTGTAATTAACTCACCTACAGGAACACGGAAAGAAAATGAAAGTAAAGAACAAGGAAGATAAGGACTCAAAAAGCAGACAAACCAATGATACTCGAGAAAAAAGGACATCTCCCTCAAAAGGTTATCTAATTGTTTGCATAACTGCACCTAATGATTGATGGATTGATTGATTGACTGATGATTTACAGATTGATTGTAATGTGTTTTTGACATAAATGTATTCTGAATGTTTGTCATTGTCTGTAGCCAAAGGAAGGGGAGGTGAGGAATGTGCTGATGATGACGTCACAGACGACCCTGAGTCCGACCAGCCGGAGCCAGTGATCGTGGAGTTGAGGGTGGAGCTGCAGAGATGGTCGCCTGCATCTGAAGCTGGCCAACAGCAGCTCTGACAGCAAACTTTCAAACAGCTTTCATTACTTTTCACAAAAGAAAGATTAGAAGTTAAGCCATGCTTACTTTTTAAAACTAGAATCATTTGCAGTTTGTCTTGCTCTGTGCTCCTGACATGCATCCCTCCAAACTAGTATTAACCAGGTTACATTTCGGCTTTGACTTCAATTCATGGGTTAATCAGTGCTATCAACTGTCTGTCACAACAAAAAACAAGTAGCTAGGCAGTCAGAGACTGCAACATCCCACGACACACCTGAATTCAAAATTTTACCCTGACCTATTTTACTAGGTCAGACCCATTTAATAAAAGACCCATGATCCAACATGTAACTGGTGCATTCTATTTGTCATGAGGTTTCAGAGATGTGTACCTAAAGAGGTATAAAAGTGAAAACGTGACACTGACCTAGTTTTTCCAAGGTCAAGGTTGTGATCTAATTTTCACTAGCTTTGATCTACGGTCTTACACTGGCCTTCTCCCTCCCATCTTTCTAATCCAGTTCCTGAGTGTATAAAAGTTTAGATCTGACCTTGACCTAGTTTTCTTGAGGTTATCATCTTCTTTTCATCCCCTTTGCCGCCCGAGTAATGTGATTTTTGTCTCTTTGGTGCACAGACTAATGGACGAACACACAAACACTGACAATTACATCACCGCTTTGAAGAGGGATGTAACAAGAAACTGCCACACGTACTGTGTGTGTACTGTGAGCCTCTAATTGAGAAAAGTAGACTGAACAATAAACAAACGTTTAATTTTTATTTCATTTATTTTCATACTGATAATCAAGACACTTTTGAGGACATACACGAGTCTTTCATCGTTTCATACAGAAATTATTTCCATAAAGCCCCTTTCAATAGAAGTGAGGCTTGAAAGCAAGCATGAAGTGCTTGAAATTTAACCGCTTGTTTCTTGCCAATCATTCAGCAGTTCCTTCAAGAGGAGCATAAAAAGTTCATATTAAAGCTGAAAACCTGCTCCGCTGCAGGCAGGAGTGAGCGAAAATCTCCCCGTCATTAACCCACACAAAATTACACACATACTATCAAACCTTTAAAGAGTACATAGTATTTCCTGGGATAAAAAAATAAAGTATAGCTCACCTTTTTTTTTCTTCTGAAAACTGACATTAATGTTCGATGAAGTAATTTACAGTTTCAAATTACATCTTGTATGATACTACATTACCTTTGTAATTCCCCGAGGAGCTGTGCAAACGACGTTCAGATATTGATAAATTAAGGGATCTGAAGACAGTCTCTCGAAAGGAGACATCCACCCAAGGTTTTCTCAATCACATCAACCCAGGATATCAAACACTTTTCATCCAAAGTCATTCACAAATAGAACTTGTCAACTGCCACGTCTTGTTGTTAATGGAGTTCTGAATATTGAAAAGAGATTCTCAGGAGACCTTTCTCCTTTAAAAGCGACTGGCGTGGATAGTAAAGACGCTTGGCAAAAACAAGCACATTAAATGCACACATTCAACAAATCAAACCCCAAAAACACTGCATAAATCGACATTGATGTGCAAATATAGTGATTGTGCGAACGAGGGTGATATAGGCTTTAAAAGGTCTGGTCGTCATTACAGGAGTCGGTCCAGTGGCCAAAGACCTCACAGATGTCGCAGTAGGGCCGTTCTTCGCCCTTATTGCCGTGGTAGGTGGTGTGTGGAGGGGAATCGGGCATCTGCATTTGTGTTGGACAATCCTCTGTTTCATGGAGGTCAAAACAGTCACAAATGTCACAGAACATCCTGGGGGGAGGCTTCTTCTTCACTGGTTCCTGGTCATGGCTGCAGAGGAAAGAGAAGTAGTTCTGTATGAAAGACTTGCAACTGGTGATTAAAAGAAAAAATATTTTGCAGGCATTCCTTTACAGGAAGTCTGCCCTACAAATGAGACATACCTGTCGTAATTATCCAGATCACTCGGTTTATTTCCATTTAAGGAGGCAGCAGCCATTTTTTCTAATTTGTCCTTGAGTTCCTCATTTTTCCTCTGGAGGTCAACAATGACAGAATTCAGGAACTCAATCTGTAAAGGAGAACCATGAGTTGAGTCAGTGCTGCTACTGACGAAAGAAAATGTGTTAATTTAATGATCTTATTGAACTTTTAAATATCGATATAGTCTCCTTATGAATCAGACTCAATTCTAAGAAAAGGGCTACAGATAGTAATGACATCGCTCTTCTGTATAGCCCCTCCAAAACATTAACCCCCTCTGTGAGTCAAAGCCAAAGACAAATCAAAGTCAGAGAAGCACTTGATGAATGTCTTGCTGACTAATAGATCTTTAATAGACCTGACATCTGCTTGGCATCTACAGTATATGATAGATGGGGATTTTCCAAGAATTGTAGCAGAAAGTTTAACAAATGCTAAACTTATTTAGACATGAAGCTTGATTTGTCTTTGGAAGTGAGCCTCAAGTTTTCTAATGTGCAGTGTGAACACAAAAGCCACAGGGAAAGTGACAAACATGCACAGGACGAGCTCATGAAAAACATTAACAAACCGCTGCCTGATGGTTGCGTAGCATTGCCAACATCAGAGACATGGCAGAGAAGAGAAGTCGGGGTTTAAGAAGAAGAAGGAAAAAAATGAGATTCAAATTAGGAGCCACTTAACAGCCAGAAAATCCACTCAAATCATCACAAACAATGAGAATACAGTATAACATCTTAAAGTGAACAGAGGCTGGAGGTTCAAAGTGTCAGCGACAACAATCAGGACACGCTGCGGGTGAAACGCTCCAATAAAATGACGACACTGACTCAGGAGTTGTGTCGTCACTCTTGTGTGTCAAAAGCTTCATAAAATTTCAAATTTTCAAATGTATAAAAGCTTCACCTCTGAAAACACATTATACTGTAACAGTTACATGAATCAGCAGTAAACTAAATATGGAGTCTACTGCTACATCAGGAAGATTTGTTATTAAATGTCAGACAAATCTGCAAACACAATTCAGTAAAACTGTTTCCATTCAACCGCCCAAAATATGATGACAATGTTCATTAGATCAAATCAGCATTGAATTAAATTCTGTGGGCAAGAGTAAGAAAACACTTTTACACTGAATGCATGACAGATCCTTAACCTACGCAGGCCAACGACAAGTAATCCTCAAGTTACAAACCTGACTCTCTGCAGTCTCCTTATCCTCCCTTAGCTGGTCCAACACTGCATCACCTGGCAGGCAGGAGTAGAACAGGTTTCATTTTATTTTTGAGGGCACTTCTAACAGAATAGACCAGAGATGGTAACTGTGATCATGAGCTAAGCCCACTCTTACCTGAGGTCTTGCTGATTGTATCAGTCCCTGTAACTGAGGCCTTCTCCAACCTCTGAACACATTCCTGTAAATGTGCCTTGTCCTGTTCCAAGGTCTGGATTGTAACCTGCAGTGTTTTAACTGAGGCACTTTCACCACGCAGCATCGCCAGCTTTGAAGAAAACAACCTAAAGGTTACATTTGTTCCTCTAAAAACATGAAAACACCCGATCACAATTTATTACCACCAGAATACAAGTACAAATTCAGTTTCAGCCTTTGTCCCGGGGAAAGAGAAGTTCACAGAGTACAGTATGTTACCCACTATTAGGCGCACCTAAAAGCCTTCAAATATCTCAAAAACCGACAGTGCGCCTTATAATCCATTGCGTGTTATACATAAAAAAGATTTAAAATAGGCTGTTTATTGAAGGTGCTCCTTATAGTGTGGAAAATCGTGTACATAACCTCTCATGTAATTTTTTGGGGTTACTGATAGTAACAGGAAATGGGAGAGAGAGTGGTGTCGCTGAGTGGGAATTGTGTCCACAGCCACCAGGAGGCCTCTTGTACACCACTGAACTATCTGCACGCCCCCTTTATGCATTTTAAAGTATGAAATTATAAAAGATTAGAATCTGGAAGAAGAAATGTGTCACCAGGTTTTTACTGGCATCAGGGCTCACCTGCTCACAACCTCGACAAGATTATTTGTATGTCAGCTCAAAATGAAAGCTGGCCTACAATGACATCCTGTTAGAACACGAAGTGAACAGATACACTAAAAGGTCCACTCCTTGTTTGACTTACGTCTGATGTATAGGGATTTTCCAGCTCTAATAAGAACCAATGCCAAAGTTACAGTACTTAAGGGTCTTGAAGTGCGTTGCCAGTACCGGAGATACTTGACATCATTTCAGATGGAAGTTGCAACAAATGCATGAAATTTGTGCTTCTTTTATGGTCATAAAATATATTTTTGTGCATGCTAAAATCTTGACTTACTTTTTTAGCAAGCTCAGTAAGAAGAAGCTCAAGAAGCTGCCATAACTAATGACATTAAGATCATACCATTATTAACCATTAGAAATTATATTCTCACCTCGCTCCTCAGGTTTTCTACTTGTTGGTCCTTGTCTGAAATTAAGGCATTGTTTTTATGAATCGACTGCTGCAGGCTGGCCTTCTCCTTGTCAAACTGCTTCTTCAAGTTGCTCTCACTATCAAACATACAAAAGTAAATAAATATCCAAGACAAAAATTACAATCATTCCAGACTGAGAACAACTGTCCAACAATTCACCAAACGAGCCTCAAACTATTAACTTGAGATTTGGGACCAAGACAGAAATTTCTTAAGTGTGAAGAGTCATACAGAAAATTATGAAGCATTTTAGGCAAATTATTTGTTATACTTTCAGTGCAGACATGTCACTGTGTGAACTGTGTGAATCAGAGCAAGGTGGTAAAAAAACACCCCAAATACAAAAAAAAAAAAAAAAAAAAGGATATAAGTAATATATTTTTATTTGATCATTACATGTCCATTCAACAAACACATTCAGCCTTATATTTATAGTTTTGGTGGGATGTGTGGATGGGGGTGGAGGTGGGGATGACCATGCTACTGTTGCATTTTTGTGCTGTGTCGTGGCAACAAATACAGTATGTTGGTTGTTTCTCGACCATTTTTAATGTATTTATAAGTAGGGCTGTCAGTTAAACATGTTAATTAGATTATTTAATTACGCTACACACGGTGGCGCAGTGGTTAGGGATGTCGCCTCACAACATGGCGGGTCTGGGTTCGAGTCTGCTCTGTGCGGAGTTTGCATGCTCTCCCCGTGTCTGCGTTGGTTCTCTCCGGGTTCTCTGGCTTCCTCCCTCCTCCAAAAGCATGCGCTTCAGGTTGATTGGCCGGTCCCAAATTGCCCGTAGGAGTGCGTGAGTGTGTGTGTGTGTGCGTGGTTGTCCGACTTTGTGTGGCTCCGCGGTGCACTGGCGTCGTGCCCGGAGTGTCCCCCGCCTCATGCCCCATGTCAGCTGAGTAAGGCTCCAGCTCCCCGTGACCCGCTACGGCGGATGAAGCAGTAGAAAATGAGTGAATGAATTACGCTGTAGATTAACGCTATAAAAATTAATTATTTGTGAGTGGCAAGTCAATGCGCAAGCATTTTAAATTTGGCCCATTGAGTGACCCGTAGGCTGCAGTGACGTCACTTCGTACCTCCGCCACTAGTCAAAAGCAGAGTGACTGACAACAGATATGGACACGACACAGGAGAGCGAGGCAAGCCCACTCGGACCTTTGGGCGGAAAGTTTATTTATAGAAAGAACAAAGACGGGACCATCAACAAAAACGCAGTGATTAGTACCTTTTGTAAAAGAGAATTTTCATATCACCGAAGCAGCTCCAGCCTAACGTATCATTTAAATGCAAAACATGTCAAGGACACAGAGTTGTCTGTTGTCAGTTCCTGTAATGTTAGCTTACCCTTTTAAAGGAAAAGCCTGTTGGCATCTTGCTATTTATTTGCCTTATTCAGAGGCATGTTATACAATTCATTTTGAATTGCTGTATTGAGTCAGCTTTAGTATTCATTTTGATTGAGAGTCTGCTATCTGAGACTCAGCCTTATTCTATTTCTGGATTTTATTTATTTTATTTAACTTTATTCATATTGCATTTTTGAGAAATGCACCTGGTCTAATTGGTTTGCTGATGTGCTTGGCCTTTTTTCTTTTGAATTTCATTTATATAATTTCACTTAACCAATAAAAATGTGGATTTCAAATCTTCTCTTCTTGGTACATTCTACTGATTAGTCATGAACTACAATTTTGCAATGTCCCAGAATTCAAATTCCTGCCGTTAGCAGGTATGAGATTAAAATGCGATTAATTAAATTAATCAATTACAAATCCTGTCATTACCGTATTAGCCCGAATATAAGACGACCCTAATTATAAGACAACCCCCTCTTTTTCAAGACTCAAGTTTGAAAAAAGACTTTTTCAACACCAAATTTAATTTTTATACAGAAAATAATTACAGTAAATCTGAAACAAATGATTATAACAATATATTCGAGAGAAAAAGCATGTTATTTTGCCTTATTTAAATCATGCAAAAACTGTCTATCACATCGTAGTATCTGAACATTTGAAGAACATATGTAGTTTGCATCACAACTTCTCCTCAGCTGCCGGTTAACCTGGCCGATATTCGACCCATTTTTCTCCAGATTGTCGCCACGTTTCTCCATTTTCTGTTATCTCTTCTCTTATTTTCTTCTCTTTTCTTTCTGACCGCTATTTTTATTTTTCTTCTTCGTGCTATCTATTCTTATTTTTCCTTCTTCGTGACAGGGGTTCGCTTTGGCCTGGGGAATTAAGTTCAGCATTTGCTTTAAAGATATCTGGCGCCATCTAGCGTTGTGAATGGGTAAAATGTCTAGACACCGAATGTAAGACGACCCCCGCTTTTTCAGTCTTATTTCAATGCAAAAAACACCATCTTATATTCGGGCTAATACGGTAATTAGATTAATTTTATTAATCGCCTGACAGCACTAATTATAACACAAATAAATTGCAATCTGCTACTGCTCTGATTGATATAATGTACTACCCACTTCAGAAACATGACAAACTCACTGTATCCACACACGTAATGTGATCATATTAAAATATGTACTCCATCACATGAGGATGACTGACATCAATAACAATAAAGTACCTGAAAGCATTACTTGGCAGGCTTTGAAAGAAAAGAACACAGAGAAATACAATTCACACACATAAACAATTGTGCTTGTTTAAGCAGGTTTTTTAAAATATTGAATGTGTGGATATCAAACTCACTAACCTCTGCTTCATCTCATCCACCTGCTTCTTGAGTTTGGAGTGCTCGCCCTTCAGCTTGGAAAAAAAAAGTTGAAATCCAATCAAGCTTAACAGATCAACAGCTGTAATACAATGATTGAAACGTGCAGGTTTATTTTAAAAACAGTGATATAAAGGGTTGTACCTTCACAAGATTACTCTGGCCTTTGTGTTCTTTTTCCATCTCCTGAGTTAGCTTGTTGTTTTGATCTTGCAGCATCTGAAGGGACTGCGTCTTCACTGAATCCGACTCTTTGAGCTCCTCACTGAATAAATGAAAGAAAAGATTAGAATGAGATTCTGGGAACTCATCTGGACATCATACCATTAACCTGCAGCCAAACTGAAGAATATACCCACATTTCCTGGCACAGAGTCTTAATCCGCTCGGTCTCTGTGCAAAGTTGCTCTTTGGATACATTCAGATCTGCTAGGTGCATGGAATTCTCTTTCATCAATTTTTTCAGCTGAAAATTAAGAAAAATGTATTTGTTTCATTTCTTTCCATTTTTCAAAAATATTACTCAATGAAATGTAAATTTGACATTGTTCTCGCTTTTACTATTTTCTCATTAACAAAACCTCTTACCTGGGTTTCCATCTCTTTCTTGGAATTCTTTAGTTCTTCTAGCAAAGACTGGGTTTCATCCTTTTCCCGCATCAAACTGTTTTTTTCTTTTGTCAGCTGTTCAAAAGCCTCTGCAGTCTTATCAGAGGCCTCTGTTGCCTATACGGTGCAGGACAATATTATTTGCAAATATTTTCCAGCAACTATTGCCTAACATGAAAATTAAGATCATCAACCAACCACAAATCAGAGTTATAAATCTGTAGGAACTCTGATGAAGCTTTTCATAATGCATCATTTACCTTCAACCAATTATCTTTTTTAAATATCAAATAATTACGAGCATGCTTCATGAGTAAGCATCTTAGATATTAATTTAAGTCCATTTTTCAAAGTTCATTGCAAGTTTCAAGTACATTCTGGTTGATTGCCATAAATTTCATGAAGGAAGAAAATAATTAGTACATAGTCTAAAATTGTCTACCCCCTGTGGCCTCAGAACGGATACCGACAACTCATTACCCATCAAATTGTGTTTTTTTTCTATCCTTTACATAAATATATGAGATGTAATGTTATTTCATCGTTTCATCCTCACATCTACTTTTTGTATCTGAGTGTAACTAAGTGCAATAATATAGTCAAATATAATCGAAATATCAATCAGATGGCAAGCAAGATAAAGATCTCTTTGGACCTGTCATCAAAATCCCAGAATCGTTTCACCTAAAGGTCAGCTCACGTTATAAGCCCACAGGAAAAGGCTGGGAGCTAATGCTAGTTAACAGCAGTTAGTAAATGGAAGATGAAAGTTAAGACACAAAGAAAAACGAAAGGGGAAAGGGAAATGAACCAGCAAGCATGCAGTGAGTAGGAGACGTAGCCCCCGCCACTCTAGGGTACATGTGACAGTGATTACTAGTAGAAGTGGAATACCTCAAGCTGCTTAGAAAAGGCATTTTTTAGTTGGGACTCGAGCTGCCTGATTTGCCGGGTGGCTTCATCTCTCTCCGACTGCAGGGCATCCTTCTGAGCCGTTAGATTTGCTAGGCTGGTGGAAATCTCTTTTTGTGCAATGGCAGAAGCCGATACCTCCTCAACAGCATTTTTATACTGCTTTTCCAAAAGTTCTTTATCAGTTTGTAGACTTTTGACATCATCATCTAGCTGTTTCTGGCTACACTGCAACTTCTCTACCTCTTGGAGGAGCCTTGAGCGTTCCTTAATGATACTGTCTTCACTTGTGTGGAGAGAAGAAATGTCCTGCTCCAGTTTACACTGTCCAGCTAAAAGGTCCTCTTTCTCTGTGGTCAGAGCCAGATTTTTTTTGCCCATCTCTTCTAGCTCAGACAATAGCCGTTCCTTGTCTTCTTTCAGCAGACTTGTTTCTTCTTGTTGCTGCTTCACTTGTGTTTTCAATGCCTCTATATCCATTATAGACGACTTATTTTGCTCAATAACATTCTTAAGCTGAGAAGAAATGTCTTGGTGTTCTTGTCTAGCTTTGGAAAGTGTTTTCTGCAGCTCCTCAATTTGTTTGCAAAGACCCTCTTTGTCAGACATCTCTTTATTCCTTTCACTTGTTTCAGTCTGCAGCTGGGATTCAAGAAGGCGCTTGGACTCTGACACAGATTCAGTCTGGCATCTCAATTCCTGGATCTCCTTAAGCAGCCCTTGGTTCTCTTTCTCTAACGATTGAGCTTTCTCGTCAGCTTGACTTCGCAACAACTGAAAATTCTGACAATCTTTTGTAAGGTTATCAATCTGTTGAGCTAATTCTAAACTGCGCTTATCAAAATCATTTTTTAATTTACTCTGCTCTTGATCGAGTTTGATTTTGCCCTTTTCAAGAAATTCTATATCAGACTTATGTTTCTGAAGTTTATTTTGAAGGCTAGTTTTTTCTTGTTTCAAAGAAGTATTCTCTGCTACAATCTCATCTTTTACAAGTCTGGTTTCCTGAAGCATTGCTGCTAAGTGAGACTTCTCTTGAATCAAGAGAGCATTATCCCTGGAGTAACAATCTAACTGGTCTCTGGTAGTCTGGACATCACCAGTCAACTTATCTCGCTCAAGAGACAGTGCATTTTTCTCAGATACGGCTTTTGTGTACATTTCTTCCAATTCTCCTTTCTCTCCTGCCAAACTCTCAAAATCCATTTTCTGCTGCTCTAGCGCTGATTCTAGACTCATCTTGTCTTTTCGTAGAGTATGTACAGTCATCTCTGATTCAGAATTCTGAAGGGAAAATGTTTGCTTTGTTTGCTCAAACGAAGATAACGCTTCTTTCAACTTTTCCTCAGACTGAGACAGATGTTGTGTGGACACTTTGAGCTTCCCTTTTAACTCTTCTATCTCTTTAAAGAGCTCTTCTTTCTCGTGACTGGCCTTTCTTTGGATTGCAAGCAAGTCTTCTTTCTCCTGCAGCAGGTGAACTCTCTCAGAATCAGTTATTTGATTGCTTGTCTTGAACTCTTCCAGCATTTGTGTCAGGCTCTTTTTTGAAGCTTCAAGTTCTTCGCATTCACAGACAACATTTTCCAGTTCTTTCTTTGTATTGCTGAGCTTATTCTGAAGTTCATCGTTTACTGTCTCCAGGCTCTTTTTATCCTGCACAATAGCACAGATTTCAGAGGATAGCTCCACCTTCTCTTTGGTTAACGTTTCTGTGAGGCCCTGCAGTTGGGTGTTCTTCATTGTAAGATCTTCTTTTTCCAAGTTCAAGGACTTAACTTTCGCTTGCAACTCAGCATTCTTCGCATCAAGAGATTTTTTGGATTTTCTAGCAGAATCTTGCTCTAAAATTAGATTGTCCTTTTCACACGTGAGTTGTGACCTGCTTTCATTGAGGTCATCCTCAAGACGTTTCCTGTCTTTGCAGACCTTTTCATAATCTTCTAGTAGTTTCTCCTTTTCAGCCTGTATCTGCTGGATGTCCTGTTGATGCTTTAGGAGCTCCTCAATTTGGGCTTGCTGTTCACATTTAGCATCCTTGAGATTTTTGTTTTCACAGTTGACTTCCTGCAGGAGATTTCTGAGATTCTCCAAATCATTTTTCAATGAAAGCTTGTCTTCATTTGAAAGCTTGTCGATGGCAAGCAGTTTCTCTGTATTTTTTGAAAGTTCATCTCTGGCTATAAGCAGTTCTTTATTCTTCACTGAAAGTTCCTGGTTTTCAGTCTCAAGGGCAGAGAGTTTAGTCTGTAAATCTGAAAGCATTGTCTTCACATTTTCTTTCTCGGCCTTAACATCCTCACTTTCCTTGCCCATATTGTCCAGATCTAGAGACTGCTTTTCCAGTTTTTTTGACAAATGTTCAACGTCATGCTTGTAGGAATGAAGCTCAGCAGAAAGACACTGGGAAAATGAAGTTGAAAGAAAAAAGGTTGGGGAATATACATGGGGTAAACTAAGATGAATCCAAAAATAAACCAAGCAGATAAGAACTAAAGTGATATGCAATTGGACAGGTTAAGCTGCAGAAGCATCAAAAACAGCAAAATATCACACCACAGGTTACATCATGATTTTTATGAATGCTAAGGCAGAACATTTTCACTTTATTCTTTAACACTTTAAGTGTAGAGTAAAACAATTTGACCAGCATGCAGTACAGTGAAAAAGTACCAGATGTGCTCCTGATTTTTGTGACTGTTGGATTTTCAAATTAAATTTAACATAAAACAACCTGAGTCAACACATAATACAATCTCAACTTTACTTGAGACAAGAAGGTTATCCATATTTGGCTTCTTAGATAATTAATCCAAACAAAAGTAGGACAGTGGCTACTTCTAGTGGCTCTGGTACTTCACAGATCGACAGTAAAATGTATTATTGACAAATGGAGACGATTTTTATAAAAAGACCTGTGCCAGAAGTGGTCGACCTTCCACAATTTCACCAAGAGCAAGGCAGAAGTTCATCAGGAACGTCCCAAAAAACATCCATACACAACATCCAAGAAACGGCAGGCCTCTTTTACCTCAATAAAAGATGGGCTTCATGGCTTCAGTATTCAAAATTCACTGCAAACCCACATAAATATTTAAGCTCATTGGACTTTTGCCACTTTTGCCAATCCTTGTGACCCTCAGACTGTTTGAAGGAATATGGCCTAATGGGAAAAAGTTCTCCGCGTTCACTGTCGTCGCGCTTCCTGCCTTTCGCCTATAACTCAGCTGGGATAGGCTCTAGTAACCCCCATGAGCCACAAAAGCGGTTTGGGAGATGAATGAATGAATAAAGGTGTAAGAAGTTAAACCGTCTTGAAGACAGGAGTTCTATTACATGTTATGTCAACTGAACAGAGCATTGCACAAACAGAAAATTACACCTAGAGTTGAGCAGAAGGTGAAGTTGGTGGCAGGAAATGTGGCAATGCTTTTCTGCTTCAAGCCAAGGACAGTTTAGGACTGTCTGTTTTCAGCTCTCAAGGAGAAATTCAGATGGAGAATGTCTGGTTATTAGAAGATCAAATACATCTTGCTGATGCAGCAAACGGCAATCGACCATAAAAGTATGTCCACTTCTAAGGGTGGAATAGTTAAAATCCAGAACTGAGACACTGAAGTAGTGGGACCTGAAAAGACCTGTTCATGCTTGCAAAGAGAACCATAATTATGTCAAAGACTGATCTCAAGTTATCAAAAGTATTTACATCTGTTGATACTGGTGTAACCATCAAGTGCAGACCCAAACACACAGCTTTCTCAACTGGTATTTTAGGTGTTCGATAACATTGTTGTATATTTGTCAAGTTGTTTTTGGTTTGTGTTAAATTTTGTTTGAAAATCTGGCACAGTTTAGTCTGAGATAAGATGTCAATAAATATCAACAGAAAAATACCTGCTGCTGTAAAGTGAAAATGTTCTACTTGGACCAATGCAAGCAGGGGTTCACTTGATATTTCATTCTTACACACCTAATTTGAGATGTATTAAAAATCAAAAGATATATAAGATTCAACTTGAACTCAACTTACTTCTTACACAATACATAAAAATCTGTTTAGCAGCAATAACAAAACTAGTTAAATCTTTTTTAATTGCACTACTTAGAATTTTTCACTCTTAGTATACACCAAATTTAACTTTACAGTGTGTACCCCTGCAAGCATATTGTTCAAGGCACCATCCAATTTACTGTACAAATAATATGTTATAATTTACTATTAAAATTAGTTATTAGCCTGCTGGGGGGAAACCGCTACGTATCACAAATAATACTCACTACAGTGATGAGGAGTTACAATTATTCTAAAAGTATGCATTAATCATCCATGTAAGTGAAGGCGTACATAGCTGCATACAGTCTCCAATATTGTAACTTGTTGATATTCAAATTAACCTTAGCTTCAAATTTTGTTTAAGTGTAAACTCATAAAATATCTGTATTGTGTTTGATGGTATGTCAAAAACATCACCAGTTATGATGTATCAAAGTTTCAGGTCAATAAAAGTCAATAAAAGATAAAGAGCCTCTTCACATAAACAAGTTCAAGATATCATCAAACACACTGACTGAAATAATGCATTTTGGTGAGTCTGAGTTTACCTGAACCTGTTCCTTGTACTGCTGCAGCTCAGATACCAGCTTCTCTAGCTCCTGGGTTTTGTCCTTGGAAGAGGAAAGGTCCAGCATCAATGTGTCTACCTGACTCTGCAGCGCCTGAACTTCCTTCGCATGAAGTTGAGACGCCTGAGAGAGAGACTTCTCTTGTGAGGATTTCAGCTCCTCTGCCAGGGTCTCACCCTGTTTAACACTGTACTCCTTTGTGAAAAGAAACAGACAATTACTAATCCCCAAAAATAACCTGTCCCCTTATTTGAAGACATATTAAAAGGAACAGGTGAACAATATTCAACCTTTTACATTTGGTCACGTTTGTGACCAAATGTTTCTTAGTGATCACTTTTTGTGCGGCACGAGTCACACATGTTTTAGATTACTGTCATACCCATGGCTTCTTGAATTTGAGTTGCAGGTGATAGGCTCCATGCAGACTATCAATTATAGTGAAATTTCTATAATTTCACAAAACCACTGCTCTTCTCACCACTTCTTTAACTGCTCTATTTTTGAACCCTGTTTTTGGAAATAAAAGCTTAGGAACTACCTTGTCAGTCTGTACAGAACCACTCCATCAGCATGTACATGGTGTTCAGTGTACATGGTACACTGAACCACACATTTATCTCTGCAAGTGTCGGACATATAATTCTCTTACTAACCAAGTTAGTAATCTTCTCCTGAAGGTTACTTATTTTACAGTGATGTTTCTCTCTGGTCTCATTCAGTTGCTGTTCACTGTGGGTCTGCTCCTGCTGAAGTTGTTCATTCAAGCGTGCCACCTTCTCCTTCTCCTCTGCCAGGTGACTCTGTAACTCCTCCAGCCTCCTGAGTGAAGACAAAATAAACATCATGAATGAGAATGTTCAGTGAAAATATATAAAAATATAAAAATATATATTTACTACAGCATGCTATAAAAATGGAATATTTAGAATTTGAAGTTTTACTAAGTGGAGTACGTGAGTAATATCGGACGAGCAGAGAATAATAAAGTGTTATACCTTTCTTTCTGCATGATCTCTTCATTCATTTTGGTCAGCTGTACTGAACTATCACCAGATGCCTTAATCATGTCTGAAATATCATTTTCCCACTTGCTTTTGTCCTGTGAAAACTGCTCAAGCATTTCATCTGAAGCCTTCAACTTCCTCTCCAGTCCTGAATGAAGACAAGATGAGTTTGTCCATAAAGATATAATCCAAATTAGGAAATAAACACAAATGATCAATATATCAATCAACATATGCCATGACACATCAACAAAGACCATAAAATACCGACTTGAGTGATCATATTTGTAGACATGAAATCATTAAAATTCAAGGTGATGTCATCTCAACTCTAGTTTAAATTCACCAAAGATTATAAAGTGAGGACCAGTTACTTAAGTTTGATTTATGCATAAATTGGTCGAGTGAGAATATATCATTTGCACACATTTATAAACCAATTAGCACAAAAAAAGGCAGTTCAATAGTCTTACCTGCAAGATGACTTCTTAGAGACTCTGATTCTGTGGTCAACAATTTGCTCTGCTCTTCTTTTTTATTTAGCTTCTCAAGTGTTTCTACAGAAAAATAAAACCTTTTAGATGTCAAAGGCCCTAAAAAGATAATAAAAAATATTATTATAATATTTACCTTGAATAATTGTTGCTGATTTTGTGTACTCCTCTGTGCTTTCAGACAACCTTTGTTTCTGTGACAAAAGACAAAAGACTATGACAAACAACTGAAAACATTTGGTTTCCATGATCAGTATGACATTTTAGCAGAAAAAAACAATGACAGGGTTAAGCTGGTTGAGAGACAGTGACATTCAGTTCATGGAAAAATATCAATCATTTCAGTCCTATTAATATTGTGCTCAAATGGAAAATCAAGCAATATGCCTCACCAGGCCTCCAAGCTCCTCTTGCAGGGTCTCCTTCTCCTGCTGCACAGTGGTCACACTCTGCTGTAAAGAGAGGACTTCCTGCTGTTTGCTCTCCAACTGAGAACGCAGTTCAATAACCTATAACATACATTAGAAAATCCAGCAGACATAACATTGCATGGCAAATAAACATCAGGCAATTGCCGACAGGTGTCAATGCCATCATGGCCTCACAACAGAAAGAAGAACACACTGAAGATTGAGACACAATGATAAAAATTTTAAATGGAAAAGCGGTGAATCAGAACATACCTTGGCACCCTGGTTATCTCCTTGTTTCTGAAGGTCCTCTAACTGACTCTTTAGAGTCAAAAGTTCTTGGTTTCTTTGTGCTACTTGGTTGTGGAGTGTAACCATTTCTGCCATCTCGTCTTTGGTTTTTTGATCCTTGTCTAGGACCTGCTGTGCCAACATTGTTCCTTTTTCCTCAAGCTCCTTTACCTTAAGTTCAGCAGCATGAAGCTTTCCCAGGACATCCTCCATTTCCACAAGGTGCTGCTCCTCTGCCTTTTCAATGCTGGATCGGAGTGAGTCCTCCAGTCGCTCCTTGTCCTCAGCCAAAGACAACAACTGTACCTTCACAGCCTCTGTCTGCTGAGACCAAACTGTAGTTTCAGCTTCACGTTTAGCTGCAGCTTCCTCTAGAGCTGCTTTGTGCTTCAATTTCAGATTCTCCAGTGCAGTTTTTGTTTCTAAAAGTTCCTCTGTCTGAGAATCTGCACCTTTGCTGAAGGATGCCTTCAGCTCCTCCATGATTTGTTGGTGAGAGGCATTAGCAGACTTTAGCTTGGACTGCCAGACTTCAACTATGTCACTTTTCTCTTTTTCTGCCTGACTTAAACACATCTGCATTTGCTCATTATCACCAGACAACTTTATTATTGTGGCCTGAAGCTGGGCAACAGCTTCACTGTGGGTCTTCTCTTCATCTTCTAGCTTCTCCTTGTATTTCTTAAGTTCTTCTTGCTTTTTAGTTTCCTGGAGAGTCAACTTATCCCTCAAAGAGTTGATCTCTTCCAGTAGGGGAGAAAAAGTGGAGTCTGAATCTTCAGGGCCCTGCTGTGCCTCAAGACGCAGCTGCAAGTCAGCAACCTCTCTCGTTCGCAGTGAAAGGTCCCTCTCAAGCTCCATAATATGAGATCTTTCTGACACAGTAGCAACCTAAGAGAGTAGATACCTTAAATTCAATAACTGGAACTTATGTATACTAACAAAAGGTCCTAATCATAATATGCAGCTACTGTCTTTCAAAGCTCATTGCTAAACTGCAACAAAAGATAAGAAACATAATAATTACTGAAGCCAATATTTTATGGCAAGGTAATATGAATAATTCATCCCCAAACAAGAAGTTATACTGATCTCTTGTGGCTATGAGGAGTATTGTCCAAATAATGGATGTGAACACAGAAAGCATGTATGGAGCTATAACAGTGTGTAGATATTTTCCCACCATTTGTTTAACCGAAATTTTATTAAATTTATTAATGCCAATATTGGAGCATTCCATTACTTTATTAGAATCCTGATGTTATTTATTTTTATGTTCTCATGAATAGATCTTTTTCCTCTAAAAGCTTTACATTTAACAGGTTTTCTTGACAATATGTTAAAGCTGAGAACCAGCAGAAACTACAGCCATAGTACTCCAGAAATGACAGATCTTTAATATACGTTTTGATGACCCATAATGCCCCAAGGGAAACACAAGGACTGTACTCTGGGGGGTGGAGCAGGTAATTAGCAAAACGCAGGAGCACCAAAAAGCAGGATAAATGGATGCTGGGAAGGAATGGAGAAATAGAACACAGACTAATTGAACATTTTTTTACAGGGAGAAGTTTGTCTGTCTGGTTGAGCAATGATACTAGGAGAGCACTAGTGAGTACAGATTAGGTACATTTTTGGATAAGTTATAAGATCTGTTGCAACACAGGTGAAATGAGAAAGTTGCATTATTTCAAGAGCTTAACAAATAAATCCTTTTCAATACACTAAAGGAATTTGAGTGGTCTCATTTAGATGTGAGGGAATTTGATATTTCAAGATGAAATGAGTTGAAATACTGTAGATCTTTTGCTGCTGCCACAAATTGCAAAGCTTCATGATCTCACTTTACAAAGGATGGCTGGATTTGATCATTCATGTTAATCCACTATTTGAAATTAGTTTATTATCAGACGTTTTTTTCTATGGATGCAGCACTACATTAATCATGCAAGGACCAAAAAAAGGCCTTTGTGGGTTTCATTCACTGGTTAGTCTACATGAAGAAAAGCTCATGTTACATCTCTCTGTACCCCCTGCAGATTGTTTGGTGATTGTCCCTGGCCCAGGCCGTTTCTTCCCAATGCAGCACACTGCAGATGTGATTTCATTACCCTAGTGTCTTCTAACTCTCTTTGGAGTTTCTCAGCTTTGGTCTTTTCAAAGAGCAGGCTCTGTTCAAGCTCCTTAATGTGGGCATGTTCCAGTCTGGTCTGCGTCTGTTAGTAAACAAGGGGAAGAGGAAGAGAACACACCAGTGCCACCATCACATGCCAGCCCAATGCAGACAGAGAGGGAAGGAGGTAGGAGAGAGGATGAAGAGGTTTGGACAGTGCTACTGGTGATAATGTGTATGTGTGTGGATTTATGAGGTAATGGAAAGGGTAATGGATGGAGATGGGCAGTGGTGAATGAGTGGAAAAAGGAAGACACCCCATGCAGAATTTACATTCTTGTTCTCAGTATATTTTGTGAAAGAATGGTGGGAAATAATTAATAATAAGTAAAAAGGTAGGCATGTGTAGATGAGTATGTTGATGGAGGCAGTTGAGAAGTAATCATGCAAAATTGACACCTGGTGAACAAAGCATATCGACCACATTGTTACCATACAAGGAAATGTTGGGAATGTGTATCAAGCCAGCAAGAAAATTAAGTAAAAATGACTTCATCACAACATGGAGAGAAAGCAGTGTTGGTTGTCTTCTAGCCTCTGAATTAATTCTATGATATTAAGTCAACGAATTATATATTCTTAAACAATAATAGATAATTTAAAAATGTTACATAACAATACAAAGTCCTGTTAAAGTAATTATCAAGACTTTTGTGATTCATCGCCTTTTAGATAAACCCATATTGCCCTTGATTTTACAGACGTGAACTTATGAAATCAGTGGTACTTTAAACTCCATGACTGCTTTCTCTTTTCAGTTATCAAGCCATAATCCACACAGTATTTATTTAGCACAGTAAAAAAAACAACCCCACAATCTGTTAGGTCACCATGAGCAGGATTTGTGCCCAACTTAACAGAAAACAATTAGAAACAATGAAGCATGATGGGCTCAGGAAACATGATGTTTCCCATTTGACAACTTGGCATTATTCCTGTGAATAAGAGTTTAGCGACAACCTCGTGTATGATTTCCTGCTAAAATATTGCACCTCTACTCTGAGTTTTATTTTAAAAAGGGGAATAACAGCTATTTTAAATGTTATGTCAACAGCCTGCACAACGTTACATAACATTAAGTCCTGGCCCGAATCTGACAAAAGTCTTTTAGGTCAACTAAATAATTTACCACAGTGTAAGGTGATTAATAACCCACAAACAACATGATAAAACTTAATCAAATGCAGTTTGATTAAGACCCTAAATATTACAGTCTGATACATCCATCTTTGATCCATGAACATTACATTTAAATTCTTAAGATGCATGATATTCCCCCAGAGATGCAGTGTCTGTAAGTTCAGGTTTGTGACTGGACAGTGACATGACAAAGGAGCATCCAGTGGTTCCATGCTGTGCACTGGACCAATATTAAAGACAACCAGAGGATGAGAAGAAAAAACGGTCATCACTGAACAAGAAGACACCAAGTGTAACAGCACAACATGAGTAACGTTTCAATAGCTTTAAGTCAACAAAGCCTTTTTTGTTTGACCTATTAGGAAAGTTTTTGCTAGTAAATTCCAAGCTGCATGCAATTTTTTAATATATCCACAGATGTGAGTAATCATACGTTAGTATACACTTTTAAAAAGAATTAGGATGGGACATTCTAACCCTGGCCTTCATTATAAACATCTATTTTGACCATGGATGGCCTGCTCCCCTGGATATATGTGACAGCACAATTGCGAATAAAGTAGTTTTATGTGCATAGTAGGTGGATTCTAGTTTGACATACATGACAAATAATGCAAATGCTCTGTTTAAAGTTTAATGGTATCTTGATGACAAACGAGAACAATACTTATTACAGAACTGTAAAAACTCATTGCCTTTACTGTCATGGACATGGTGACCAGGGCACCTCTTCCTTTGAAGTTAGTAGAACCATTTTCATGTTAAATTAGTGACTGATAACTACTGTACACTGAAAAAGAAAGTGTGTACCAATCATGCATAAATTCAATAACGTGTTGCACTGGTGTAAAACTGTGTGTCCATTTACCTCCAGGTCTCCTTTGGTAATGCAAGCTTCTTCTACACGGAACTGAAGATCCTCCACCTTCCTTATTAACAGAATAAAAAATTTCTTACTGGAACTTTTGGGTTGTGATCTTAACTGCTTTTGTGTCATTTTCTGTGTCAATAAATCAACTCAATAATATCATGACCCACTGTCATGGGTGACCTCTGGGAATGCTTACCTACGCTCCTCCTCCAGCTGATTCAACAGCTCAACTTTATCTTTATCAGCAGCTTCAACCAAGGCACGCAACTGATCCATTTTTGCCTCCATCTTCAACAGATGACCGACATTGGACAAAAAAAGTTTTTAAAAAAAAACAAATGACAAAAACTGATCCAGTCACTGATGATCTTTTCTGTATTATGAAACAACTAGGTGAACTGACCTGCTCCTGATCATCCCTGAGCAGGGTAATTTCTTGTTCCATCTCTCCAACATGGCCAGTGGCCTTGGCTACCTCAGCTCTCTCCATGTCCCTCTCAGCCATTAGTTGCTCAATGTGTTGCTGCTTCTCCTTCAATGCTTCCTGCAACGCTGTGGTGCCTGAAATCTTACGATTATACCTTGATGATGTCTCTGTTAGCTATAATAAGACAGAATGCAAACACGGTGAGACTGATGGTCAAATGCAACATTAAAATGCGTTAATAAAATTAAGTGTTTCTGTTTCTCACCAGGCCTGTTCGGCTCGGCTTAGCGCTGACAGACGAAGCCACAGAGCTCATAGTGCTGATGGAAGAAGCACTTGGGCTGCGCTTTAACCCTGATGGAGTGGCCACTGTTTTCCGAACTGTTGTTTTTGCTTTAGCTGGTGTAGTAGAGGGGAAGCCAATGCGTGTGACTTTGTGTACAGGAGCAAATAATCCATACTTGGGTTGGCACTGAAAATATCTTGGGACAAAAAATAGAATACAATCAAGATAACAGCAGTTAAAGTTTACATGTATCTGAAGTATAAAAACTTGTGTTTAAGATATTTACAGATCCAGTGGCATTTGTACCTCGTGCCAGCCACCGCCCCATCGTTTTTTCCTAATGGTTCATCCAATTCTACACCACACCACTCGCCTTTGGCAAAATCTGTTTCTCCAAGGAAGCGCACCACTCCTGCCTTTGTACCACCAACCTGAGGAAAAAAAAATCCAAGCTCCTTAACAAGAGAAGCCTAAAGACTAATCAGCTTTTCCTGGTAACAAACTCTCAGTGAGATAATAAATCAAAGCAGCAGAGACCACAATTTACTACGTTTGAAGAGAATTAACACTGTATTTGAAATTCATTTTTTGACACTACTCAAACGTTCACCTGCACGATTCAGTGCAATAAATTTACTTCAGTAAATCCAAATGCCACTAGCTTTTACATTCTCTTGGTCTTCATAATTATGCAGAAAATATCAATTTCAAAATATGCTCTGAAGATGTTTTTGATCGACTAAAGAGGTAAATGCACAAATGTTACCAGCCATGTGACTGCAAACAAGACTTGTTCATACTAATCCTTAGCTGAAGCGTCAAGGGAAGAAAAAAATTTTTTTTTTGAACAATAGTGTGATATAACTTTACCAAAACACGGTCACCCATCTTCAATTCCCTCTCCCCCTTCTTGACTGATCCAGTTTCTGAGAGATTGGAGACAGATTCACTGTTTGCTCGTGCAAGGTTGGACGAAGGCGTGGTTGGTACAGCTGGAGTAGCTGGTGTGGTGGAGGAGGTCTTCTTGGCCACTGTGGTAGTTGAGGATAATGTTGATTTTGTGGTGGGTGTATGCGAGGCAACACTAGCAGCTGAAGGAGTGGGTGATGTTGCACGGGAAGGAGGTGCTGTCTGTGTTCCATTAGCCTCCCCTTCGGTGCGTGACAGCTTAGATGGACGGGTAAATATTCCTTGTAGGGCTTCACACTGAAAGTAGCGCACTCCTGCAACCGATCCATCGTTCTTCCCAATTGGCTCATCTAAAACAATCCCTGCCCACTGTCCTGGGGCAAACTGTGTCTCTCCCAAAAATTGTATGTATCCTGGCTTATTTCCATTCACCCATACTCGCTCCCCAATCTGGAAGTTATTCCCAGTACTTTCATCATTTCCTCCACTGGCACTTGTAGCTGATTTGTCTGCCGCAACTTTAGCTCCTGCTAAAAAATAAGGACAAACAAGGAGGCGAGAGAAGAGAGATTTGGTGTTTATTTGTGTGAGGAAGAAAAACATTGCAAATGCTGTGCCTAAAATTACAATATCACGCATTTTATTTGAAGTCTTTCATCTGCCCTCTGTTTGCAAGTGCTTGGTTACAAGCGTCACATGATTTCCATTTATTAGAATCTTACCAGGAGAAATTTTTAAAATTACAATGATCAATGATCATGGCTACCCTGTACTTAAAACTTATCATAAAACTGGTGCCAAAAAATGTTAAAAAAGAACCCCAAAACTTAATAAAAAATAGTTATATAAGCTAATGGTATGCATCCCTCAGATGTGACTTGTTAGTTTTATTATTTTTGATGATTCTGTCCACTTTGTTTAGCTTTTGTTGCTAAAACTGCTAGTCAAAAGACAAACTCAGAGAATATTCTATTCTAAAGGTTGGAGCGAACCTGTGACATTATGTCAAAGTAAAAGATCCCAAAGGGAGATGGTCAACTTGATCCTGAAATCACATTTATAAAAAAAAAAACATTGGCTATGGAAAAGGAAATACGACAGGACATACAGTGTCCTGTCTACCACGTGATGACCACCAAATGAAGAAGATTCTTACCTGTACTGGGGCTGGTCTTGGGGGCTGCTGCCCCAGTTGACTTTGCTATCTTGCTGGGCACTTTGATTCCACTAGACTTCGCTGTGCTCATGGTTCTTTGTGTTTTCTTTTCAGATGCACACGTCTCGTGTCTGTCAGTGGGTACAGACTGACCTTACACCATGAAAACAATTTGTTGCAGATAAGAAATGGCAAAGATGTTTTCTGCTCACCAAATAATTTCTTTTAAAAAAAGTAACATTTACTTTTAAAAAATGTAAAAACAAAAAAGAAAAAAAAAGAACAAAAATCAGGAAAAGGGAGGACAAAAATTTATGCCAATATGAACTGCCCTGTGAAGAGAAAGACAAAAAAGAGACATTACTTCACAGGTTTCTGAAGTAATACGCCATCCATCCATCCATCCATCCATCCCTCCATCATCTACCGCTTATCCGGGGCCGGTTCAACAGTCTCAGCAAGGATGCCCATACTTCCCTCTCCCCAGACACCTCCTCAAGCTCCTCCGGGGAGAGCCCTGGGCGTTCCCAGGCCAGCCGAGAGACATAGTCCCTCCAGCGTGTCCTAAGTCTTCCTTGAGGTCTCCTCCCGGTAGGACATGTCCGGAACACCTCCACAGGGAGGCGTCAAGGAGGCATCTGGAACAGATGCCCGAGCCACCTCTGCTGGCTCTGCTCAAGGCGAAGGAGCAGCAACTCTACTCCGAGCTCCTCCCTGGTGACTGAGCTCCTCACCCTATCTCTAAGGGTGCGCCCAGCTACTTGAGGAAACTCATTTCAGCTGCTTGTATTCGGGATTTTGTTCTTTCGGTCATGACCCAAAGCTCATGACCATAGGTGAGAGTAGGAACGTAGATTGACCGGTAAATCGAGAGCTTTGCCTTGCGACTCAGCTCCTTCTTCACCATGACAGACCTATACAGCGACTGCATCACTGCAGAAGCTGCACTGATCAGTCTGTCAATCTCACATTCAATCCTTTCCTCACTCATGAACAAGACCCCAAAATACTTAAACTCCTCCACTTGGGGTAAGGACTCTCTACCGACCTGAAGAAGGCACACCACCCTTTTCTGGTCGAGAACCATGGCCTCGGATTTAGAGGTGCTGATCCTCATCCCACTCGCGTGACACTCGGCTGCAAACCGTCCCAGTGCACGCTGAAAGTCCAGGTTTGATGAGGCCAACAGGACAACATCTGCAAAAAGCAGAGATGAAATCCTGTGGTCCCCCCCGGACCCCATACTCCTGAAACATTCCCCACAAGATACCACGAGGGACACGATCGAATGCCTTTTCCAGATCCACAAAACACATGTGAACTGGTTGGGCAAACTCCCGTGAACCCTCGAGCACTCGATGGAGGGTGTAGAGCTGGTCCAGTGTTCCACGACAGGGATGAAAACCGCATTGTTCCTCTCAAATCTGCGGTTCAACTATAGGTCTAATCCTCCTCTCCAGTACCCTGGAATAGACTTTCCCCGGGAGGCTGAGGAGTTTTCCCCCTATAGTTGGAACAGACCCTCCAGTCCCCCTTTTTGAAAAGAGGGACCACCGTCCCGGTCTGCCAAACCAGAGGTATTGTCCCCGACTGCCATGCGATGTTACAGAGACGTGTCAACCATGACATTCCCTGCACATCCAGAGACTTGAGGTACTCAGGGCGAATTTCACCCACCCACCGAGGAGTTTGGCAACCACCTCGGTGACTTCAGCTTGGGTGATGTACGAGTCCACCTCTGAGACCTCAGCCTCTGCTTCCCCTGTGTAGGACATGGCAGCGGGATTGAGGAGATCCTCGAAGTATCCTTTCCACCGCCCGCCAATATCCTCAGTCGAGGTGAGCAGCTCTCTGCCTCGACTGTAAACAGTGTTGGCTGTGCACCTGCACAGCTTTCCCCTTCTGAGGTGCCGAATGGTTTGCCAGAATTTCTGCGAGGCTGACCGTTAGTCTTCCTCCATGGCCTCCCCGAACTCTTCCCAGACCCGAGTTTTTGCCTCCGAGACTACTCGAGCTGCAGTACGCCTGGCCTGCCTGTACCTGTCAACTGCCTCCGGAGTCCTACAATTCAACAAGATTTGATAGGACTCCTTCTTGAGCTTGACGGCATCCCTTACTTCTGGTGTCCACCACCGGGTTCAGGGGTTACCGCTGCGACAGGCACCAGAGACCTTGTGACCACAGACTCAATATCCCCAGCCTCCAGCAGAATCTGGGAGAAGCTCTCCCGGAGGTGGGAGTTGAAGACCTCACTGACAGAGGGTTCTGCCAGACGTTCCCAGCACACTCTCAAAACACATTTGGGTCTGTCCTGTCCCCTGCTCTGCCAGTAGATCCAACTCACCACCAGGTGGTGATCAGTTGACAGCTCTGCCCCTCTCTTCACCCGAGTGTCCAACACACGTGGTCTGAGGTTTGATGATACGACAACAAAGTCGATCATCGACCTCCGGCCTAGGGTGTCCTGGTGCAATGTGCACTTACAGGGCTCGAAATTGCGATCATTTTGGTCGCATATGCGCCCAACTTTTTATCAGTGCGACTATTAAAATATATTTGGGAGCACCGGTGTGACTAGTGAAAAAAATCTGCTGCGCCTTTTTTTCCTCTTCTCTCTCGCTTTCTCTCTCCAAAGAGAAGGGATCAACAAAAGGCAGACCATGGTCTGGATCCGGACCGCATGATGGTTCTGTCCAGACCTATGACCACTCCATGATAAATTCACGCAGTTCACGGCTACAGACAGCGGGTACTGTTCCCACAGTTAATCCAGTAATAGCGCCACTCAGTTCAGCCAATCAGATCATTTGTCTACCCTGCGCTGTCACTGCACCAGGAAATGAGACAGCTCGCTGCCGCTCCCGCTGTGAGTTTACCGCTACAGCGGAGCACAGAAGAAGGGAGACAGCATAGCTCCAAACAAAGGGAGGTTAACGAGGAAAACCGCTGGTTAACAATGAGTGGACGGAATTTATGTTTATTCCTCTGTCAGGCAGTTCAAAACCATTTTATTGGGTCGTCAAGCCCCGTGCTGACGACAACCAGCCAATCCACACTGTCCCCTATGGTTTCCTCGGCTGGTGGTGAGTCCACCGGAGGTTGGGCCCACGTCGTCCTTTCGGGCTGAGACCAGCTGGGCCCTGTGGGCAGAGGCCTGGCCACCAGGCGCTCGCATACGAGCCCCAACCCCGGGCCTGGCTCCAGGGTGGGGCCCCGGTTGCGCCATACCAGGCGACGTCACTATCCTTGATATTTTACTCACCATAGGGGTTTTTGGGCTGCTCTTCATCTGGCCAGCCACCCAGGACCTGTTTGCCAAGGGAGACCCTAGCAGGAGCATAAAGCCTCTGACAACATAGCTCCTGGGATCATTTGGGTACTCAAACTCCCTCACCACGATAAGGTGGCAGCTCTTGGGGGAGTGAAGTAATACTTTTAATCAATATTCAAAACACCAGAAATTGCGTAATAAGAAGAAATTTACTATTTAATCAACTAAATTAATCATTTAGGAAAAAATTTGTCACTGAATTTTCCAGCCTGTGATTCTGCTGTGAGTCACAGCGATAATTTAACTATAGTACATGAACTAATAAATAACAAGTAAAGATGTGACTTGTTGACTTTGTGTTTCATGTTCTGTTCATGGGGGCTTTTTGTGTCCGTTATGACAACAAGCTCCTCAGCACAAACCTTGTCAGTTACAACTAAAAATACCCCGTTAATGACCAGACAATATTCACACTATGTTCCTGCCATCATGAACTTCAGAATAGCACATCATCTGTGCTTGTGATCACAAAAGTCAAAGCAACACTGCCTTCACTCAGTCTATCATTCTGGTATATATAATTCTATAAATCCAGTTGGCAGCATTTTCTACAACAAGATTACAGTACTGCGGAAACAAGACCACAATCAGCTTCAGCTTATCCTGTTGGCCAGATTACCTCACTACAGAAACTGGATGAATGTGCTGTTCAAACATGGTCCTTGTGTTGTTAGTGCTTTAGCAATATGAAAGAGCGAGGCATCTTCATTTGAACTTCAGGCCAATGCGATGTCAGCTCTTAAGTGTTTCAGCCTATTTCAGTGGGGAGACACCAATTTGATGTTGACAGAAGAGATACAGAGAATCTAGTACTAGACAACAGCTGATGATGTAATCACAACCAATAAATGCAAACTAAATAAAATAAACCTAAAACAAGAGTGAGTCGCTTTGTCAACATGTGTTGCCAAAGGGTTTTCTATAATATTGACTAGTGCTTTTTGATTCCATGTGCTGTTCACCTGCCTGTTTGAGAACGACATTACTTTGGGATAAATTTAGGGTTTGATTTAGGAATCGAATAAAATCTGTCCTTGCATTAGAGCCTCATAGACAAGAACAGAGAGTTTATTCTCATTTATTCGGAGAATAATTTTCTGTTGGGAAATGCATGCTATTAAATCAAAGCTTTGCCTTGGCAAAAACCCTGTGGAGCACATGATATGAAATGGCTTTTAGAGTATCAAGTAAAAACATTTAGCACAGTCATTGGCACAACTGACAGCAAATGCTTGCAAACATAAATGAGAAGTGTACAATAATCCCTCAAATGCATTCTTACTTTTCTGCATAATCAAACTTTTTTGAGTTTGTTTTAAGTCAGTAAAGCAGTTTCACCTGACAAAAAGTTGAAATATAATGTAGAACTTCAACATCAAATATTCATAATCTTCATTCATGAAAAGACCTAAGAACTACAATATGAAGGTACGCTGACAAAACAGACAAGACACCCTGATATACAGCCTCACAGATACTCCTTCAGAGCATAAATGGTCTTTGGGAAGCAGTGACCTAGTTCAAATACAGTGTTCCACTTTACTCCTGCTGTGCCTTCGAATTACACTGATTAGTGCCCTGAGGTTAGGAAGACGCCAGAGGAGGGACGCCCCTCAATGTCTGAAGACTGCACAGTTTAACTTTCACACAAAAACAGCAAACAAATCTGAAGCCATAATTTTAACAAAGACTTCAGAGGGTCAATCAATGTGTAGAAAGACTGAAAATAAAATTCTAAAAATCCTTTGTGTTGCTTGGCTTTACCATACCATTCATGTGAGCATTAACAGCTTTGATCAGTGAGCTTAAGCAGTCATCTGAAAAATTATCCACTTGGTCTGGTGAATTTCCCATTGCAGCAATATTAATCTTTAAACAGTGACTCTCACTCTAATCTTAAGACAGGAAGCAAGCCAATACCAACAGTATAATTCAATTACATTACATGTATCTAACACCCCGCGGTGCACTGGTGTCGTGCCCGGAGTGTACCCCGCCTCACGCCCTATGTCAGCCGAGTTAGGCTCCAGCTCCCCGTGACCCGCTACAGCGGACAAAGTGGTAGAAAATTAATGAATGAATGATCTAACACTAAGCTACACCTAAATCCAATGTAGTATAGTTTTATTTCTCTCCTGATGAACCCTAAAAGCAAAACAAAACTGGGTAGCCAGCAGTATGAAAAATAGAAATGATATTTACTCAACTTGTTCAAATGAGAGCACTGGCATAATCAACCTCCATGTTAATACAGCTGATCTTTAGATGCTCAGTTCCATTCAAGCAATGGTGCTGAACATTTTGGATCCTGCTGACTTGACAACAACAAGAATACACAACCACTTATGATACAGATGTTAGCTTAATCTCCTTGTATGTTTTTAATTGGCACATAATCCATGTCCATCTCCCATGTATTTACCCAGTCGGAGGGTTTCATTGATTACAATAATTGCTCAATCATAACGTAAACAACATAATAATAACAACTGACTGTCATATTCAAAACTATGTATTCAATGATGTAACTCACACACGGCCATGCCAAGCTGTCATTCTTCCTTTTGGAGGAAACATCTGCTGGAATGATTACGTTGAACACTGCTTGAGCCCATAGGAACAGAAAAGCACCAAGAGGACATAAACACAGAATCCACCAAAGCCAGAAGCATCCTGCCTCCACAGAGTCAATGAATGCAAATCCACCTGCTTTTTGACAATCGCCTTTTCAAAAAGAAATTATTTCAAATTTGAATATCATCATTGCCTTCTCCCACACAGATTAGACCACTTACATGTGTTCTAAAACATGACCTGTAGTTAAAACTATGAATTTAGTGGTAGGGTAGGCAAACTTTGCACCCACATATAAACTCCTAACTTCAAAGCTATGACACATTAGTAAAGAAGTACTTAAAATTATATTTTCAACTTCTGTAGGTTAAATCAAACATAATATAAATATATGCACAGAATATAATACTACAGTAAAGTGACCAATTAATAAAATAAATTCTAACAGTAACAATTCAATATTTGTAAGCCAAATACAAGAAGTATTTCAAATACAGGAGAGCTCGTTTCGAGTTTCTTCCCAAACAAGTTCAACTTCCTTTTATGAGGCGCAGAAAGGGTTAGTCGCAAATATCTAGGCTGCAGACTGACTGCAAAACCTGTCTAATGCTGAAACTTAATGATAAACAGTCTGGTTAACGAACTGGTTTTGACCCCTGTACCAGTAGCTTAGGAATTCAGAGCTGCTGATGAGGTGGCACATCTGGTGAGAGTGGAGCCTTCAAAAAGACAAAATGTCAGTCAACTTACCTCACTATATATGCATCTTTGTTTCCATTTCCATTCCAATAAGTATAAACTTTATAAAAACATCAGAATTACCCAATAATCGAGTACTGTTCGTAGAGTAAACCCCACACGTCTGCGCAATGTTGGGTCGAAGCTCCAGGCGGGTACAGTCTGGCTAAGTTCCGAGTCAACATAAGAATGTTACACTGGCTCATCTGGAAACATATAAAGTCGTATTATACTGAAATAAGCGGCTCGCTGACATAGCCGCTAGCTCCACGACTTTACTAAATCCCTGTGTTATCACGTTGCGATTAGTTGCTAAGTGACGTTAGCTGTGAGGCCCGAGAATTACAGCGAACCGGTGGTCAGCACCAAGACTGGTTAGCTAGCTAGCTAAACTAACAGCTTAAGTCACAGCTACACTGTCAGAGTAAGTTTCACCTTGCCCTTTATTTCCTGTTTTGTCTACCACACGTACACTTGTGAATGTGTGAATATACACAGACTAGATGTGAGACAACTTGTACTGACCTGATATGCTTCCGTACAAACAGTCCTACGGTAAAAAAAAATAAATAAAAATAAACAGCTAGCACGCTACGTTGAGAAACCCAACGACTGCGGCTCGGGTCAGACACATCCCAAAGTGAGAGGCGTCCAACGGCCGAGAAGAACGTCAAAAGTAGGTGCCAACCAAAGATGATACACGCAGTGAGATAGAGCACCCCCCTCTCTAGAGAAGTTAGCAAAACTGCTTCCAGGCAACAACAAAAAAAAAACCTTCCGTGTTGCAATCAGGAAATCAAGAGTCACATTGACTGAAACATGTCTCTCATTTTGCTGGTAAATGTCGCCTAGCAAATAAAGTGTACGCAAAATAAAGTCCAAATTCAGTAAAAAGGTGAGAAGAACGTAAGTCTCTAAAATAAGTTTCACTTCTCAAAATAAAGACAGCACGTAACTCCTGGGTTGTTTTTTTTTACCCTCAACTATGACTTCAAGGCAATGTTTGACACTCAGCAAGGTCATGGTAATCCTAAAAGGTTAGGGAATCTTCCACCACTAGTTTGGCAACAAAGCAACGTGTTGACCAAGGCTGTTGTTGACAGAATAAAATAAAAAACTTGTCCTGCCAAGGGTACGCGAAAAACAATCCACACAATCAAATCCAAGCATGTTTAATTTGCAGCAATTCAAGCTGGAGCCAAAATAGAAAAAGATATATACATGTTTAAATGAGTAGATGTCAGGAGGTAACCATCTTACAAATTTAAAATAATTACATGCTGGATTACTGCTACTGGTATAATAAACTAAGGCTGGTCAAAATATACAATCACATCCCTCCTTTACGTCATATAATTGTATGCTTGGAGATCAAATACAGATATAACACATATGTTCAGCTAAATGTAAAACAAGACTGGCTTAAAAGGTCATGCATTATTAAAAATGATAATAACTCTTGATTTTTTTAACTTTTCCTAATCAAATTTCTGGGGGAACTTTTCAGCAAGTCTCTGATCTTAAGGTATGTCCCTGTGGATGCAGCAACCTCAGTGAATTCAGGTGTGTCTTCAAATGGAACAATGCCAGCTGCAAAGTTGCTCCGATGAGGAACAGCTGTTATCTTTTCAAGATGCTCTGGAGAAGCACAGTCTCCAGTCACTCCTGAATCAGGAACAGGGCTCTGCGGTCTGTCTTCCTGGGATTTGATTGGATCAGGGCTCTGGGGGCTGTCATCTTTGACTTTATCTGGTCCAGGACTCTGAGGCTTGTCTTCTTGCTTATTGACGGGTTCGGGGCTCTGAGGACTGTCCTCCTGTTGTTTTGTCATCTCTAGGTGGTGAGAGAGAACCTCCTGGGCAACAGATTCCTTTTGATTTGCACAGGTATCGTAACTTTCTGCAGGTTTTAATGTGCCCATTGTTTCTTCTTCCATTTTTGTATCCACGTGGGTGGGTGTGGATGGACTTGGAGAACTGATAGCAGGTGTTCCCATTCCAGGGTTCTCGCAGTCACTATTATTGCCAGTTTCAGCCTTTTCCAAAGCTGCCCAGATCATCCTCTGCTGCTCCTCCAGTTCCTCCAATGTCAGATCATCCTCTGTCCCCCCCACAGCCTCATCACCTTCTACCCAGTTGCGCCCTCGCGTGGCTGGAGAGCCATTGGTGGGTGTGAGAGGCGGTGTGCCTTTAGGGAGTGGAGGGGGAGTAGGCGTAGCAGGGGGAGTGCCCTGGGGTAGTGGAGGGGGTGAACTGAAACAAGGTGAGCCAGGGGGAAATGGAGGCTGGAAATGGAAGTCAGGAGGATAAGGTATTCCTGGATCTGAATACAGACATGAATACAGTCATCAGCAAAATATTACTGGGAATTATTCTGCATTTCAAGTTTGAATACAATTAGAAGACTTGTAAGTATTTTACATATCAAAGTATCACAACAGTGAATTTTGTGGTCAAGAAAATTTGCTTAGTATTGCCCTTTTGACTATTAGCTACTGAAAAAGATAACTGTCATGACTTGAAGGACATTAAAAGGATATTAAAAACAGTTACCAGACTCGATATCCATATCTGAGCTGTCATTAGGACTTGACCTGCTCCTCTTCTTTTGCTGTGGCGATGAGTCACACTCACGGTGTCTCTTGTTGCAGGTGGAGCTAGTCTGTGGGTAAGAAGAATCAAATGTGGATTCTCAGTTCTTATGGGCTCAATTCAAAATGCACATCAGATGTTCTCTCTTCTTCAGGGTCCCATGGAAAGATTAAGGTACAAAGGCTGGAATGAAAAAAGAACAGTACAGTGTAATGTGTAAGTGTCTTATGGCATCCCAGGGTAGTCTAATTAACTGCTTTAGATAGCATTGCACTCTACCTTTTCCCAAGTTTTAAGGTCACCCCTCAAAAATTTGAAACATAAGGGAGAGAAAACGGTAATTCAATTGGCTAAAATCCAAAAACTGCAATCAAACCCTTCACACCAGACTTTAAAGATGTGGTAAAAAATATTTGTGGACTATGTTTGAACAAAAACAAAAACAAAAACCTTATCAGTTGGGGGAGTTAATGATAATTACCGTCGGGTAGTTGCTGGACAGATAAGCTGCATAGTTTTCCTTCATATGATTGGGCTGCATTGGAACAGAACCGTAATTTATAAATTCCTAAAAGGCAGAAAAAATAAAAATAAGACATTCACTCACCCATAATAATGTTGAATCCTTTTGATAGACAAATTATACACACAAAACCCAGAATGCTTCTACACTACAGTATTTGCAAAATCAAGTACTTAATATTTCTAGCACAGTAAAATCATGACATGTTGCACTGATTTCCATTTTTTCTGATCTGAGAAAAACAAGCTACAAATAAAACAAATTATTTTTTTAAATATGAAATTTTGAGTAGGGGAAACTAATTACCCTACACAAACTCAGTTAAAGGTATACTCACGTAAATTATTAAAAAATATAATATTCTAAGACTTACATCTTTCATTTTGCCTGGTGCAGGTATATTGAAGCCTGGGAAATCTATCAATTTGGAAACATCGTAAGAGATGTCGTGCAAACTGTCCTTTTTACTATCATCATTTGAAACTAGGAAACAGAAAAATATAAATTAATCTCAATAAACAATTCAGTTCCAACAATTGTTATTTTCTGCAGTACTATCCTCAAATAATCCACTTCATTTAAAACATACCATTTCCATCATATAGTGTTAAGCCAGAGTTTTCCATCTCTGCCTCTTTGAGCCAACCTGGTGGGTATCCTAACTGCCTCATGCGATAAATCAGAGGTGGGAGGGTGTTGTATTCAATTCCCAGAGCTGTCAACAGTTCAACACTATTCAAAAGCACAGAAGTGTACAAATTAAATGACCACAATAAACATTTACTCGTTACAACAGATATTACATGTGATTAAATGTCTATTTAAAAAAAACAACATACCTCATAACCCCAGGCTTGTATTTAGCAAACCGTTCTTCCACCTTGTCAGCGTGGTATCGCTGGTTACTCTGAATGGCCTGGTTGTTGTTCTGATTAAACTCTTTTCTTCGCTCATTAATCGCAGCCATGTCTTTGGGCTACGAAGTTTAAAAAGCATATGTGTAATAAATCAAGCGCTTGTATAGAGTTTGTGTTACACCCTGAAAATGCTCAGCTGTTCTCACCTTAGGACAGTCTCTCAGCTGATGGCCACTCAAACCACAGTTGAAACACAATGATTTGGGTCTGCAATAAAGATATCAGTCATGGACATATTACGCTATTTGTTACATATCGAAAAGGCAAAGAAAATCAAAAACAAAAACTTAATTTGAATAATAGTTTTATTAAAAACCTCAGACATACCTTTTGTCTTTCATTTCCACTTCCTGTCCGTCTGTGCCAACAATTTGGTTGAAAACCTGGATGTAACTTTGCAACAATTCAGGAAATGCTTGTTTGTGCAAAGCATAAATTAACATAATTGTCTTTCAACGGTAATGTACCAAACATTTCTAAAGTCCATTTTAAAAGCAGGCCATCTTTCCTTGCAAAGGGAAGATTTCATGGCAAAACTATTCTCTGTGTACAACAAATGTTCAAACAACAACTCCATAAACTAGACTGTCAATATAGATTTTGATCTGTGAGTCAATTTACACATCTGTAAGATACATTGGAACATCCCATCCATCAGTCAACTGAGGGTTTTCATTCACCAGAGGCTGTCCAAGCTTATCAAGACTGAAAGTCATGAAATATGAGACACTTCCAACAACCTAAGACAGAAAAAAAGAATACTATAAATATTGTGTTATTACAGTATGTACACTGTAAACTTCCTATTAGTTTGTATTTTTCTAAGGCAAAATGTGCAATAAGCAATCCACATCTTATAACAGTTAATGCTCACTTTGAAAGCTTCTGATGTTGTTCTGACACTACTGGTTAGAGACTTCTGTGGATCTTCATCCAGAGCAAAAGCCGAATTCTTTGAAGGGGATAAAAACCCTATTAGCAATGTCATACCCTGTATTGACAATAATCATAGCAAAACAGGCTGTGCACAAATACCTGAGGTTTCATCTGAAAGGCGGATTTTGTGTTTTCATGTCTTTGTTTCTGGTGCTTCAAAATCACATTGCAGATGCAATCCTCTAATTCCTGACGACACTGCCTGTGGAAACATGTGGTTTTTAGTCATAATCTTCCTAACGTGTAATGGTAGTTAGGCTGTGGCTGAATGTTACCACTGCAATTTCAAAATGACAATCAGCGTAGGCAGGAGTTTCAAAGCGAAACGGAAAGCTCAATTCAACAATCGTACTGGATTTGATTAGTAAAAAAAACCAAAAACATACTTACTTTGAAATAGCATTGTTGGCGTAAAGAATCTGAAGAACTGGTCCGTCTAAGTTCACATCTTCAATTGTGATGTTGCTGTAAACTCAAAACAAAACAACCGTGAGAAGCTAATCAATTCTGTCGGCAAGTGCACACAACCATGTTTAAATAATTACCTTGGTCGCGTCAATATATTCTGTTTTCTTCTTAGATTTTTATGTGATTTACAGATTAAGGAAACACACAACACACATTAAATACAATTTATTGTGTACTAGCAGCGGTAAGCTAATGCTACATCCACAGCTCTGACAAACCGAGCGCCCCTCAGAAGGATATTCTCCTCAGTTAGTCTCTCTATGTACTCATCACACTCCTCAAGCCTGCTCCTGAGCTTGCTCTTGTCCTCTTGATCTTCCTCGTCATTTGTGAAATGAATGTGTTTGGTGGCCCGTGGTTCATAATCATCGAGCTGCTGAAAGAGCTCATTATCCCCGAACTCAATGTCAGCCATTTTTCCTAAACTTGCGACGCAAGAGGTCAGAGGTGAAGTACATCCCGTTAAAATAAATAACATGCATTTATTGGTTCTCCTTGCATCACGTGCTAAACAGACAAATCATTGGGAATTATTCCCTACACTTTACTTTAAAGGTTAGAAAACCCTTAAGTATCCGAGCTATTCCTGATCCTTTGATCCTCTCAGACTTCTAGACACTTAAAAAAATGATAAGGATATAAAAATTATTGAAACACATTGTCAAATTATGGTCCATGTGTAGAAATAGGCCAAGGTTCTAAAAGGAGAACAAACAACATATTGCAGGAACCCCCCCCCCCCTACAATCCCAACGTCAATGTGAACGTTTAGATTTTACAAAAAAAGCGTCACAAGCAGTATAGAAGCTATTATGTCGACTAATTTGATTTGATTTAATTTAATTTGACTCTTAAAGGAGAACTTTTATTCACAGTCGGTTTTTGGGCCTGAAAGATTTTACTGAGGGATTAATGAACACAGAGCTCTGTCGCCGTGCAGTGGACGTAGTCGTTGTTGCTTTACTTCCGCTTGTGTTTCGGTAAAAAAAACATTTTTATACAACATAATATACCGCTGAAAAGTTGGATTTATTTGCTCCCAGTAATGTCAAGTTGCTCAACTATTGCATTAACTTTACCGCAGTGGGATGGACGATCACGAAAAATTCGCTTTATTTATTTGGCTAATCTGACTTCATTCAAACTGACGGCGAGTCCCAACAAGGTAAGTACTGTATCAATAAGTGTCACTGCAGGCGCGCATACCTGTGTTTATTCTCACCTCCTCACGTGATTTGGGAGATTTATATTTAAAATCACAATTTCCAGAATTAAGGGGAACCAAATGGCCCTCATCACCAACAACACCCACCACGTTTGACGTATTTAGTGTTCACTTCCTCTTTGCCCCTCAAAATTCGTGAGCTAGTTTTTGTACCCCCCTCCCACCCACCCCAAAAAATAAAAATGCAGTGTTTAATGAAAAAAATTAGTGATCCAACAATTTATCTCGATTCAGGTTTAAAATGTATTATGTTTTTCTTGTTAGATCCCCAATTTTTCCCACCAGTTGTAATCAAAATCAATCAACTAGTTTTTGTTTGCTGCAAATGTAAGCCCCTGGTTCAATTTCTTAATTCATCACTATATGTTAAGTGAATACACTATATGGGGATTTCATGTGCTGAATGTAATGTCTCTTTGTTCCAGAGTTCAATGGTTCCTCTTTATCTCGGAGCTGATCTCTTCTATAACACCGACGTCCGTACAGAGAACCATCCCCGACACCATGCAAAGTTTGCAAAGAAAGGATTAGCAACAAAAATAAACTTTTCCTCAGGTATTTTATGCAAAACAGAGTACACACACTGATCGAAAATTAAATTGTATTATTTACCTTTCTTGTCAATTCTCAAGGTTTGTTTTGTGACCAGCCATAGGTAGTCCTGTTCAATAATAATGGAGTTAAAATCATCCTCTTAATGTTAGAAGATGTTATCCCAGAACAGACTTAAAGCAATTTCAGACAAAGTTGAAAAATAAAATTAGCGCACATAATCGCATCTTAAATATTTATTTCATTTGAAAAATGGAGAAAAAAGTTTGTTTTTTTCATCTGTAACCTGATGGCATTACACAGACTTGATTTACATCAATGTGTACACAATAATACTGGAAGTTTTTTTTATTTCCACTCTATAGCATTCAGGTTCCATGGGTTGAAGGTACCTACTGCTACCAACAGCCTCTGGTTCTATAGTATTCAAGGACTTTTTCGAGTAGCCTTTGAAATGTACAACAAGCAAGAGCAGCTTGATGTGCTAGAGAACTTCCAGGTACAGTACAGGTCATGTTTGTATCTACAATATAAATGTTTTGCTTTCATATACAGTATAACCTGATATATCTACATAAACAATTGCCTTCCCATTATAGGATGTCTGGAAAGCACATATAAATGACAGCCCTCTGAAAATAAGTTACAACCTCAGCGTGCAGCTTGACTTGGCACCATCCAGCTCCATTGATAAAGACCTGAGGAATGAAATGTCACAACCTCTGCAGTGCCAGCTTGGTAGCCAATCTGAGGTTGCATATGACAGCAACACAGGTGATAAATCAGCAGATCATGATTATTGTTCTTCTCCTAAGCAAGGCTTGCAAACTGAGCAAGACAAACAAGTTATTTCCACGGTGAGACAAAAATTGCAACGCTTGTCTGATAAACTATCTTCTGAGACGCAAAGCTACACAGAACTCCAGACAATCTTGGTACTTTTGGAGAACATTGATCAGTACATCAGTGGCAAACTCGAAGAAAAGGATGTGATGGAAACTGTGTTGACACTGCTGGAGACCAAAGACTGGGGATGCGTGTATTCAAGCTGCCTGCTCAATTGTATAGGACGTTGGCTCGGCCAGCAATTTCATGCAGCCAATAGCAAAGTCAGCCAAAAGGTGGAGGGCTTCAAAGTTCATCATATTGAACGAATTAGTGACATGCCACCTGCTGAGGAACTGACCACTCAGCTATTTCCAGAAGCTATGCAAACACTATTGCTTCATTGGATGGGTTTAAGCGAAGAATCTACTTTGGAGAAAAGACACATGGAGTACCCGATCCTCCTCCTTATACTTGAATTTGCAAACCACAACCTCATTACTGGTGTGGCCCACGTACTCTACTCCAGTCTCATATGTAAATAAGACTTAGGTACCTTTTGCAGGGATGTCACATATCTTTCGGGTCCTTTCAAGTTGGATAACTTTGTAATGCAATTTCATGTAATATATTCGATGGCTGCAAAAGCAGACTGTTCCAAAAGTGTATGGATGAAATTTAGTTTCCTACTGCACAGTTCACATTTGGTGCCACTTTGATCCTCTATAATGAACACCATTTCAAAAAGGTTATAGCACACAGAGATCACACAAGTGAAATTTAAGCTGTATGAAAAGCCTTATTCAACACAAAACTAATTTATTTCAAGAATCTTTGAAATAACTGATAACACTTTTATCCATGTCAAGCGTAAAGCATTACAGCCCACTGTTCTGTTTGCCCCAAATCAGGAAAATCCAATTCTGATAATGATACATTGACTTCTGATGCCTTTCAATAATGGATGTAAACAGTGTTCACTCAAAACATTTCATATTCATTCAGTTTGTTAAAACAAAAAAACATATCAATATTCATTGAAGTTTATAAAAAAGCTACCACAATATTTCTAACACATATCTACGTCAATCGCTGTTACCAACCAGTCAACATGATGCATCTTTTTGCAAAGATGTACAGATTTTAGTCAACACTGAGACAAACTCAGCGTTTTTTACACCATAAAGTTGCCATGTGTAAGATGTTTTTCTATAAATAAATTAAGAGATTCAAAATAACATCCATGCAAGCTTGAGGGCCGGCAATGAATTGGTGGTCCTAAATAATCAAACGAGTAACAAAGATGTCCGATGTTTGGCACTAGACAGAATCCATTCCACGGGAGAATGAAGAGGAGAAGCCAAGACCCATTCCCCTCTGAGTGTGTGTCTGCGACCGAGCCATCTCATACTGAACATCAAGGTTTCGAAACATTTCCTCCTGCTTTTGAAGAGTCTTCATGCCTTCATCATTAATTGGTTTAGAAGATTCTGCTTCATCATCTCCCTGTAAGGACAGCAAATCCAATTCCAAAACACAAGATATGAGTTTCAGCACTCAATAGGATTGGTTAACTTAGAATCAAACAGCAACTGGTTTTAAGAGAAGTATCACACTTTCACTTACTTTAATACCCATTAGCTTGCGAAATTTAACATTTTGGTCCTTATTTCCAAAGTTAAGCTTTTCCCACAATTCAGCCGTCTGTGATTTGTCCTTAAAAAAAAAAGACAAGCATTGTGCAAATACTGTAAAACTGCATCAAAATACCTTTTTCAAGTGTACTTATTTTTTTTTAAAGCTTGAGAAAATGTGATGATGAAAAGCCGGGTGTAAAGTGTATAAATTAAAGAAAAGCAAAATACTTTTTGCTATATCAAACCATACCCCTTCTTTCTTTCCCTGCCATAGCATTTTCCTCTTTTTCTCCTGCTCTGCAAACTTCATAGGATTCACAGAGGATGGGTTATAATAACTGGGCACGGCAATACCAGTCTCTGCCAGAGTTTTAGCTTGAAGTGCTGCCATCTGTGCTGCCATAGCAATCTGAGGCGTGACCTGCGTCCCAGAGGCCAGGAGGGCTGCCACATTGAGGCCAGGGCTCGAAGCAGCTGCTGCAGCAGCAGCGACAGCTGCAATAGGGGCAGCTACTGGAAAGAAAACACAAAAGCCAGCAAAAGTAAGTACTGGAATCCTGACTCAAATGGTCAAGAATTACACCTAGGCACAATAAGCAGATCTCACCTGCAGCTATCTCCTGCTGCTGTTGCTGTTGTTTCTCAAACATTTCCTTTTCTTTCTGTTCTTGCAGTTTCTTTGCTCTCTCCAGCCTGGAAAGAAAGAGTTAAAGTCCTGTTACTCATTTGTTTTCAAATTATGTTGCATAATCTTAAAGTCATGTTATGACATATAACCCAAAACTCTTTGCAAGTTAATCAGCCAATTTGTTCTAAGAATTCTGCCCTTTCAACAGTGAAATTTGAAAAAAGGCAATGATGCCAAAGTTCTCTGCAAGAAAACAACGAACGGCGAAAAAAACGGAAGTTGAAATTACAAAGTAAGTCTTTTGAACTAAACTAAGGAACAAAGTGAACCAAATTTTTTTTTTTTTAAATTTATACTTGACACAGGTCTGTGGATGCATTTACGTAGATAGAAAAAGAGAACAACAAAGATTGTCCTCTATAAATGCCCTGTGAAGTGTTGGACATGCCTTCTGGCCAAGGCCTCTTGAGCATCCATAGCTGTGTTTCGGCCCCTGAAGACAGGTGGATTAACAGACCTACTTCTGCTCTTCCTGCGCACTTTCTCACTCTTTTTCTTTCGCTCCCTGTTGGAACCAGAAAAAAATAAAAGCAACAAATTATTTAAAAGACAAATTCATGCATTGCAGTCAGTTCAATAATACAGTACAATAAGCACTTCCATTAAACCCACCTGCTCTTACTCCGACTTCTGCTATGATGACGGTGTTTGGTCCTTGAAGCCGAGCGAGACCTAGCCTTCTTTTTCTTGTCCCGGCTGCGAGATTGTGATCGGCGTTTTTCCCTACCTCTGCTATGATTCCGTCTGAGAACAACATAATGTATAAAGAAGTTATTAATATGATTTGACTGGATCGATGCCCAAGCTTTGGCTTGGACATCGATCATATCTTGACTTTTTAAACTTGTGTCAAATTAGTACAAAGATAAATGTAGGAACTTTTGCCCTGACTTATTTTATTGATCATTGTTAATTTAGGTAAGATGTTGCTTTTATATTACCATAAATCTAACATATAAGACTAACCTCTCTCGTGAGTGTGACCTGGATAAGCTACGGCCCCTGGAGAGCCTCCCATCTTTGCGTCTGGATCTCTCATCTCCATACTCTGCTGAAAGTCTCTCTGGCTCTTGTTGTTCATCTGTTTTTCTGTGTGATTTGGATGGCTTCAGAGGGTCTCTCTTTCGTGCCTGTTTTAAGAAGAAGTTGTCTCTTTCAGGAAAATAGTGCAACAAAAAGAGTTAGTACCATGGCTTATAGCAGAGGTATGTAAATAATTTGACATGTTGAAAACCTTGTCATTTCATATTCACTCGATACATATACCATATAATTCAGTGAAAGTACTTGAAAGTGTGTTTTTTCATGACAAAGTCTGATTTGATTGTATCATTTTCAATTTAATTATTGGAATATATCAAACCTTCATATTTTGAACCTCTCAAATCAGTTTCATCAAGTGCATGCAAAAACAAAATCTGATCTGGCTGTTACCAAAATTCATCTGGACTTACTGGAATTAGGGATGGGCATCCAAATTACTTATTAAAACTTCCGTATTTTTGTCAACCAGCATATAGGTAAGTTTATTGCTAAGCTAATCAAAATACAACCGTGCATTTCTGCTCTTTATTATTTTGCGAGAAAAGTTTGACACTATCAAGTTCTTACACCATCTTTGTTATGTGAACAGGTTTGGAAGTAACTGTCATTTTGTTCGGAGAATATTGTGGCCGATCGTTAAAACAAGGACATGAGCAAGCATTTGCTCAGGCAGGAAAACCCAGATAGTTACACAAGATGTGAAAAAGCACTGTTCACTGAATGATTGGTTTGTTTAATTATGCCCATCCTTAGCTGAAAGAAATGCAAGAGTTACACATTCAGCTTTTTTCCACTGAAAATGTGAGACAAATAGAGATTGAATGGCAGATAGTTACCTGTCCCAGTAGTAGACATATTATTTTGCTATGTCAGCAGCGTCTTCAGTTCAGTCTCTTCGTGCATTAGCACGCTGAGTATGATTTATTGTAGAAATGTTATCATGTGATCTAAACAAAGTCTTTACAAAAAAAAAAAAGGAAAAAAAATCTACTCTTCACCATTAAATATGGTAACAATCAATGACAAATAACCAAGCTTCTTTTGAGATATATCAACATAGAAAGGGTAAAAAAGGACCCATTCCATTTGAGTCCCATCTCTTATGTCTGTTCTTACTTTTTTTAATCAATTTAACTTATCTAAATGAATAAAACATACTCACCTTGGCTTAAAACTAACAAGTACAACAACCTGAGCCCTTTAAAATCACATCAAATGTGTTTCTAGTCAGATAAATCAATGTATTAATTACCTCTTTACTCCTGCTGCGACTCCGTCTGTGTTTTCTGTCTCCTGGAAATTGTAGAAAGCAGAGGAATGACAAAAATTTAAATTTTAACATTTCTGGAAACCCAAGAAAAAAAGAATGCATTTTAGTTTTGCTGATGTGTTTATAAGTCTACTATATAGCTTTATCATGCTTATTTTTCGAGAGAATACAAGCATAAAATCACTAGTTAACCATTAAAAGCACCCAATATCATGTTACTGTACAATAAGAATAAAACACATAATAATAATATTAGTAGCAGTGATGTGCGGTGAGGTTCAAGACTAGTGAAGCACTGACGTTAAAATCAGTTTTACAAATTCACAAGCCAAACAAAGTTGCATATTTGCCATTAAAGTAGCAGCCTACATTAAAAACTGGTTGATAACCACTATGAGTGTACCACTTGGTCTGAAAAGAGTGGGTTATTATTTTTATCTGATATTCAAACCAGACATTGGTCTTTTTTTATTAATAAATCTTGTTTAGTCTGGAGACAAGCTAATTCGACTTACTTCGCATATCCCAGAACCAATTCAAGAGGTAAGCTGAGGTATACCTGTACTTGTCTATTGTGATGATAAACTAAGGACTGAAGTCTCTCACATCGCCATGATTAATATTGTCTTTGTAAACTGACATAATACTCACGTTTTCGGTCCCTGGAGCGTGACCTTGATCGCGAATGGTGGTGCTTTGAGCTTCTGGGAGATCTGGATGACTCCATGTTGTGTTTTTTTCTGTGATGAACAGGGGAAACTGCACTCGTCAGATCAACTGAGTCGTTGTCACTTTCCTGAATGACAAAAACATATCAGCATTAAATCAGTGTGGAGCATTAAATCAGTGTGGTTCATTAACTCATTCCTTGCTTATCCCACCTGCAGGAACGGTAATTCACAACACTCTACAGGCGAATATCGACCACAGGCGTGGTAAACAAGGTGTCTGAGACAAATTACGTGGAGATACTCATTCAAAGTCGGATAAACTGTTTAAGAATCACATACAGACAAGTCCCCAGCCTTGTGGACAACATTCCACCTGCTGCTGGGCATGAGACCACCCCTCTAGCTGCTTTGATTTCAGCATGCTCAGTAATAACCTCAGACAGGAGGAATTTGTAAATGGTGATGACAAGAATCGAAAGTTTGTTTCCTACAGACGCAATTTGTCAGCAACAGCCATGAACTAATTTGTCCAGTGAGTGTTTCTACCGGGTCTTTTTACCTATAACAGACTGCTCATAGGAGCCCAAAGATTGGTCGTAGCCCTTTTAAAGGTCTACAGTGCTACAAAACGATGAGGATGATAAAACGGTGTGAGTAATGATGTTTTGTGTGCCAGAATGTTATTGGAACACTTCTCTGCCCTACGTGTTTTTAGCCTACATGGCCCATTCACGGCAAGAGCCCCGCAAAAGATCTGACCCTAGAACCGCCCGTGGACATAACCTTCACATGACATCCTGGTGTTTTAGTTTAATCACCAGGGTATAATAAGGCCAGAAATTAAGAAATTATAACAATTTCGCAGTTAACGTTGTTCTTTCTTTTCTTTTTTTGACCAATGGGCCACTTAATGATATTCAAATCCACTATATATACAACGTGCAAATATGCGCTAATCAATGGCACTACAGTGTAGATAATAGTTCGGTAAAATACAGTCCCATCTCAAAGTAATAGCAATTTTTAACAAAGGAAACGTTTATGGGAATTTAATTACAATTAAATTAGATAAAATTATATGACACTACGTCATGTTAAAATATCAAAATAAGCAAATTGTTCATTAGTAGTTTTATAGTAGCATGAAAATACTTCCCACCAACATGTACACTTATAGGGTTTAGGAAGATGTAGTCAATGTAAAAGCATGTCATACAGTAAAAAAACGATGCTACCTATGTTGGCTTAACCGCACCACGTTCGTCATTCATACTTCCAGAAAGCAAATTTTAGCGTTAGCTAGGTGGCTAAGCTACCTAAAGATAGCCGCCATCTTGGGCAAAAGGCACTCTTTATTAAATAAACCCACAAAGTTACAATTACATTGCTGATTTGTTTCTACATATATGAAAATATTGATTGCTTTCATGGAATGGTTCTTACCGACATAATCCCGAAGCACACCGTATGATTAATACAGCTATTTCGTTGACTATGCAAGCGAAACAAGGAGGCGGCTAGCTCTTCGTCAACCGTCGTCTGGCTGAGCTACTTTGCACTGGGTTGCCAGGTTTTAATTCATTCTCACGACAAACATAAATTTAGATGACTCAACAATGCTATGTATCAACACAATAGTCACACGGAATTAGTGATAGTCAGTGTCACTACGGTGGACCTAAATGAAAGAAAAGAATGGTGTTTGAGTCTTGTCTAATTAACGTTCATCTCATACAAATACGAATGAAATCTAAATCGTGCTGTATTTAAACAAGTGTCAAAAATGTAGCACAGTTTAGCACTGAAATAAGAAGAAGATTTTTCTTAAGTGTATTCTGTCAGATAAGTCGTATATTTGACGGGTAGAGCATGCACTCATGGGGAAACTACCAAACCTGGCAACGCACAACAGGGTTTCCGGACGGTCCTGCGAAACACTACAGTGATAATATTTTCCCCGTGGTTTTGCCTGGTAGGCAGCACTGAAACCTTTGATGTGTACTTGCTATTTGTGACATGATCTCTTAAATAAGTATATTTATGATCTGATGTGTGTATAGTAATATTAAAGCTAAATCAGAGCTTATTTGTTTTCAAATCTAACAAAGATGGCACAATTCCCGCGTAAGTTCTGAGGAAGTTACATCTGTAAGACATTGATAAGGGAAAAGTAACTTCATTAATAAACGAAAGCAACCCGCCAAAATGTAAAGCTAAGGCTGTTGAGTTATGTCGCTTCACTTTATTTGTGATGTTTGATTATACCATCAGATCGGTGAGGATACTCAACTTTTAATTTCTTATGTGTTTCTACCTGACCATTGTTTACAGATACGTGATTCTTCTTACATTCTGTTAGCATTAGTTTTTACATACAGTTTCATTAATTTATTAATGCGTTTAACAGGGGCGATTCATGTGTAATCCCTGTAAATAGTTCATAGTCGCAACATATATACGAAGTGCAGAGGAAACCGTAACTAATATCAACTCTCCTTGTATTTCAAATTAACAACTATAAACGACCACTTTTTTCGAAAGCTTAACTAAATGGCGATGTGGACCGACGTCGAAGTTCTGACAAATGAAGACACAAACACTGTCCGGCTCGGTAGTGTTTCAAGGGTGGACAATGGTAGTGGGTTGTACCAGGTGGACACACTGGTGAAAATATCCACTGCCAATGAGGTGAGTAATGGCACATGCTTTTACATCCCACTAGATCGAAGTAGTCTTAGATGCTCAATGGTGACAGCAGTGGTCAGTGATCGGATGGGAACTCATGGTTCTTGCAGGTCCAGACAGATCCTCGTCTCTTCTCCTCCAGTGGGTCAAACTGGAGTTTCATTGTTGCTGACAAGACGGTCATACTGTTTGACCAAAGCTACCAGACCACCCACCTGCTTCTTCACTTTGGTAAACAACTCCATTATTTTTCCTTTTCTGTTTACTGCATGTGTTTACTGTCGTTATGTCTCAGTTTCTGTCCTCTGAGGAAGTTTTCAATGTGTGACTGTATATTAATCAGCTTTTAGCGGGACCAAAGGTAACTGATGCATAGTTTTCACTGTTATTTCACTGTATGATGAGGTGAGTTGTAGTCCAGACAAAATCAATTCAAAGGAGGACTGCACTAATTATCATTAGCTGTCTTCCATACTTCAATTTCAAAGTATTGAGCATTCATGTAATAATGTTTTCATTTTAAAGTGAACATCTGCCTGTCAGAGTCACGCAGGACAATTAATGTTTGTACGGTTCAACTGAAATAGAACCAAATGAGAAGTATTGTAGAGGTAAAAATCTACGTTTTACAATGATATGTCTGTATTAATGCATGTTTCATATCATCTGATGCTGAAGATTTAGCTGACATAGCTCATCTCTACTAAACCTTGAACAATGGCAGCTCTGAGCCAGAACAAGAACTCTTAAATTAGACTAAAAAAATTTGAGACATTTATATATGACATCAATGTCTGTCAGATATTGTAGTTGTACCATAACTTTTTTTTATTTACCTCTGTGACATTGAATGTCTTTGGATGTGACAGCTGCCCTGTGTACATTTCAATATTTATGCTAGATAGGTTTCATCGCATTCCAAGTTGGAGTAGTTTGGTCCTGCACAATAACTGCTGAAAATTAATTCCATTTTTTTTTTCAGAAACGGATGTTGATGCCATTGATGTATGCCTGGAAGGAAAGTTTTTAGTGGTCTGTGAAAGAAATGGAAAACTTCACTTGATATATGTTCCACACAAGACAATCCTTCTCACCAGGGTATGAGTGTTGTTGTTTTTAATGTATGTAATTTATCACCTACAAGAAAAAGAAGACATTAGATTTGATCCCTCACTTCAATTCTGATTTATTCCTGTATCTACATTAATAATGTCTTTTATGTTTTTGATTTGTAGAATTTGGTACAGACACCATCCAGTGAAGATAAGAAAACATACCGCAATATCATCATAGAGGAGAATAAGGCTATCTTAGGTAAAATATCTATATGATTTTCAGGAGAACAGACATGATGGTGGCAGCATGTACTGGAATAATGAAGAGTTTTACAAGTAATTTAGTTTTGGGTTTTTTTCATTTGCAGGGATGTACCATATGTTTCTTCTCATAAAAGACGGATTTTTTCACATAACAAACTTTGCCCTTGCAAAAATTGAGAAAGGTATGAAACGTATAATGTGTACGAGATGTCAAATTGTGTTTCAAAATTTTGTTTTAAAAAGTAAACACTGCATTAATTTTTGTTTTCCCATCACAGCTATGGAAATAATGGATGTGGGAGCTTTAGAAGAGGTAATCAAAGACCATTATCTTTGTTGCTATTCCAAAAGATTTTTTCAACGAAGGTGTAATCCCACTTTTTGCTGAATTCAGCTCCAGTCTCTCATCAAGATAGACTTCTGCTCTACTGAAGAGTACCATGACGAAGGCTGCAGTACAGCGGTGACATTCAATCTGGGTTACGAAATCCACTTGATGATCGGGGTCTGTATGAGAAGTGCTATTGATTCATTAAAAACCTGTGGTTAAGAAACATTTTTTTCGACATATTTTAAGGACAAAGTTCAATTGAATTAAACTGAGCCCCTCTTTTAGACCATGGTACTCATCCTTGTATTTATTGCTCATTTTCCTTTTGAACCTTTTCATAATATATAGAGATTTGTTGTTTTTGTTTTGTTTTTTAATTTAATTCCTCAGTTTTATTTTGTCACAAAGTTTACAAAGAAAAACAAATCTTTGTAATCCATCCTTTCATCTTCTTATTGGCAAGAGAGACTGTAATCGTCTCACTTACAACCGCTCTTCATCTTGAGCCTGTCCCAGCTGACTAGGGGCGAGAGTCGGAGTACGCTTCTTATGCCTCACCAGTGCATCGCAGAGCCACATATTTGCAATATCTACAGTAATTTAATATTCAAGTTAACTTTCCAAATGAATGATTGTTTGGATGGCAGTTGTGTTCAATGGTCCTCAAACCAGTCCTCAAGACCACCGCATAGTTAAGAAAATAGTTTTCATTTATTGAAACCTTTGTCATATTAAGACAAGACTTTTGGAAATATATTTGTTCTAAAAAATAGCTTTGATTTCTAAGAAAAGTAGTTACTTATCTAAACCAGTATAAAATCTATATCTTGAAGGAGGTAGTCTTACAATTATCTTCACAGGGGGATAAAGAAAATGTTTTGACTCACTGGAGGATGGACCCTCTTCAGGCTAAGATGTGCTTTGCTCACTCTGTGGACAGTAGCTTAATACCAGGTAAGCTAGTGTTTCATGTACAATATGTAGTGTAGCCATGCTTTGGGAACGACATCTTTAGACTACTGTACATGATTAACAGCCTGTGTTTATGAACTGAGCCCATACATTATTCAACAAGTGATACATGCATTAGCTTAATTTTAAAAAGAACTTTAAGGAAACTTAAAACATGGAACATTTTTTCAGAAATGTAAACATTTAAATGCTTCTTGAGTAAATTGTAAAATTTGTGATATATTCTCATATTTTTCTTATTAGGTGTGAAGAAGATCGTGGTTGTAGAAAATCTCATGTATATTCTTGACTCTGAGGTGAGTTCAGATGTCTTCAACCACAGATTTTTGGCATATACATGAGGTTACATGAGGTTCAATCAAAACTATTACCTTACGTGTGTGTGTTTCATTCACACTCGTTCACCCTCAGGACACCTTGAGTCTTTGGGACCTGCATTTCCTTGTCATGATTTACGGGTGGCCAGATCTTGCCATTCATGACTTTGAACTAACCACAGAATGTGGTTCTGCCTCCATGGCGCCGTATGTATTAATGTTTGTCATATACTGTAGTTATAAACATACAAAAGACGTGATCATTTGAACAATTATCAACACAAGCTGTGTTTGTCTCAGACAAGACAAGAGCAACATGAAGATGATTGTACTGACAAAGCAAGGCACCAGTCAGGTAGCAGTACATTTCTTTTCAAAACTTGAATAGTTGATATCTTGTCGTCTTTTCCGAACTCCTTGTGTTTTTTTCCTCAGATCAATTCAGTACAAATACGACTTCTGCCCTCCATGACTATTTGCTACTCTCTGGACGTCTCCTCAGTCTCTTGTCTTGTCCAGACAAAAATGAACATGGTAACCAATCATCTGTTACTGTTTTATTGATTTTTCATTTGTATTTTTGTCACATTTTAATAACTTGCACTGTGCTATGATTTCAGGATGCAATTTATTTAATTGAGGGGATTTGTGAAGATCCAGAACGGTAGGATGTATTTTATAGGATTACCGTAGTGTTCTGCCAGTGATAGCTGGAGTTCTCTAAAGTGACGCTGTCTCTTTTTTCTTGTTCTTTAAATACTAGAGAAGAGCCTGTATCTTCTGTCTTAGTCAGATGCTTCACAGAAGCTTTGCCTGAGAACAGGTATAGCTCCCATTATGTAGACATGTATTTACAAAGTTGCAATATTTGTAATTGTAGTTTTATGATGTCTGTAGAATGTGAATAATTCAACTTTCCTCTTTTCCCAGACTCAGCAGACTTCTTCACAAGCACATGTTTGAAGAGGCTGAAAGGTTTGCCATCACTTTTGAATTGGATTTAGAGGTAAGTTTGTTTGTCTTTCAGTCTGTTAAAGGAAAGTTCATATTCATCTGACAGTTGAGGTCTAGATTGATTTTTGTTTTAGTTTTTTGACATCATTGGAAAATAGAAGAAAAGATGTTTGCCATATTTATTTTTTTATGTATGATATTAAACTTGACAATTTGTTAATCTCATTTGGGGTCTGTATGGCTAACGGTCATATTTTTGTTCAGCTTGTTTATAAGGTGAAGCTTGATTTTGTGCTGGAGCAGCTGGCCTCTGCATCAGTAGGGGGCTATGGACAGGATGTGTTGTCCGAACTTGTGGAGGAAGCTAAAAACAACCTGATGAAGATCACAGTCAGTATAACAGTGCATTTCAGCTGAATGACTGTTGAGTCTCTTAGTCTCAATTTACTTTTCCAAAGACTTTTCCATACAACTGAACAAATAGGAATTAATTTTAATCCCTTACTTATACAAGTTTAAAATAAATGTGTTGCCCAGGATGAGCAGTATGTGGTCGAATACTGCCTCAAGGCTCCTTGGCCAACTTTCGCCACAGCAGAGAAGATGCTACACCATACTGCTACTCGATACTCCTCTTTACACATCCAAGAGGCTTTGGCCAGACTGGCAACATTCTGCAGCCTCCACGGCACGGAAAATTTCAAGTAAATTCAATATCTTCCTTCCGTCTCACACTCAGCTCCTAATTTTCTGTATTATTGTGTGGCTGTGACATAAATATGTTTGATTTGAGCATTTATATTCTGTCATCCCTAGTGGCATTGCCTGGATTGAATTTTTGAACAGCAGTGACACTTTAGCAGACATTCTGACCCTCTTAAGAGAAGGGGACATGAAGAGTGCTCAGCTTCTTTGGCTCAGACATGAGGTAAAGAAAGTGTTTTTGCACCCACTGTACCAGGATTCATTTTAGATCATTCGTGTTTGTTCTGATGCAGAACTGTACATGCACATACTGTTAACACATTTAAATAACATTGATAAAATAAGATAGGTATGTGAGAAATTGGTTGAGATGTCATAATATATTGTGTGTGTTTCTAGGGACAGATGGCCCTGCACTTTGATGAGAGCAAGCTTAAAACCATTCTCACTGCCATCCCGGAGGATCTGCCATCCCAAGTCCTCTGCCCTTGGTTTAGGAGTGTTTTTGTTCCTTTTGTGAGAAGAGTGCTTCCAACAGGACAAGTAGGTTACATTCTTTCTTTGTTAAATTAGTTATAAGCCACAGGGTGCTTTGTTTTCATGAGTGAAAGTTCTGTCTTGACTCTTTATGCACCCATAGAAAATCCTGGCGAGATGGCTGGAGCAGAGGACAAGGAATTTGGAGTTAACAGAAAAGGTAAAGGAAAAATGTATATTAAACAGAGATGCTAATGTCAGAATTCAAGCCTATTTGTTAAGGTTTTTGTCGTCTTTTATAAAGACTTTTGGTGATTTAAAAAAAAAATTTGAGTAAGAGTCGTATTTTCTTAATTTTTTTTGCAAATTTTGTAATTTGTTGATCCAGGGCAACTGGCCCCAAAATGGTTTGGACTTGGCAGTGCTTGGACTTCCCTCTCTATGGGCCTTGATGAAGTCTGTGAGTTACACGCATCTTTATCTTTTCTTTGTGAATGAATGTTTGTGCTTACAAAATCATGATCTACCTGGAGACGTCACCTGTAGCGTTATTACGACGGCTGGTGATCCGTGATGCATTTGTATCTTCTTTATTTTAAGGATGATGACGGTGCGGAGGAGGTGGAGAGCCTCAAGTCCCTGGTGTCCAACCTCCGCCAGCTCCTGGACCTCCACCACAAATACAAATGCAGACTTTCACTTTCTGTGTTTGAGAAGGTTTGCCCCTTTAGTGACATACTTTACTACCCCGATTTCAGGTGAGATTGATGCTTTGTAAAGCATTAATAAAAGGAGATCCGGTTGTTTGAAAATCTAGTGGCTTTACGAAGAGTCACAGGTTCATGACTCATGTCAGTGTCCTAATTTATCAACACAATGTGATGTTTGCTGCCTTGACTGTATTTTAGATGTTATCCATGTTGATTTTTCCATATGGGACCATGGCAATGGTGACATCATTGTATGTAAACGTTCTTCCCACATTTCTACTTTATTTATGTATACTGTATTTCTTTTCAATTTAAAAGAGAAGTGTGACGAGTGTGGTGTTCTTTATGCTGGACAATGTCCCAGCACCAGAGCTGATCGCAGCCACGGTGGAGAACAGTGTCCTGCTGTATGCTGAAGAGCACAAGATTCCTTTCGATGAGCTGCTTCTACAGTATATCAAGGTAAAACCTGACCACTGTGAGTCCACTGGGCACATACTTAGACTGCCTGTATGTTTAATGTTAAGTGTTTCCACTCTCAATCTGATCTTCACTAGGATCTGCTCAAACGCTGCAGTTCTCAGACAACATCACTCTTCACAGAATGGGAAGCAAAAGCAGTGGCTGTGCTACATTGCATGACTGATACTGATGTAAGTTCCCTTTACTCTTGCATACAGTGGAAGTTATTTGCACCTCACGTACTTATGTTCACACCTTTGTTTGTCAGCAATTCCAGCATCACTGGAGGTAATTGTTGTATTTTAAGTGTGACAGCCTGTTACAGCATGTTTAATTTTTGTAACTGCAGCAGAAAATTCAGATTATAAATGTAAATTAGTATCATTTGTGAAAAGTCACGTTTTTCTTTTTCTTTTTAGCTCATGGTGGATGCAGTACTTGAAATCATGCAGAAAGCTGTTGTACCCTGGAGTCCTGTGGTTGAAAAACTGGTTCAGCGCTACCTAGAGATGGATGGACCAAAGTAGGTTTCTTTCTAAGTTGTTTTATTTGTTTTTCAACGATTAGAAATATTAGCAGTTTCAAAACAATTCCTTTATATCTGATGCATTCCCCAGGCAGGAACTTTTGAAGGACAGTTACCGTCTGATGGAAATGAGGAAACTTTTGAGAGGCTTTGGTATTCGCAACTTCAACCTCTCCAACGACACTCAAATTATGGTAATGAGGATTGGTTGGTAATATGGGATCTTATCTTTACTGTGCCTCCCTAGGTATTTTCTTTCAATTGCTGTGTATCTTCCTCAGACACTGATAAGATATATCCAAAATCAAGACCTGCCAATGTCTTTGGAAGACTCCCTGACATTAGCTGAAGCTTACAAACTCCCAACCTCAGAGATAAATTACTTATATATCATCCAGTTGATTGGCCAAGGCAAGGTATGTTCTTCTCTGTGGAAATATGAAGATCACAACATTTGCTTTTATGATCATGACACACTGTTTTGTGCTGCATTCAGACTGAGGAATGTATGACTGTCCTGAAGAAACTGTCCTCTGCAGAGGCGGAATGTGTGATTGAGCGTCTCACAGCCTGGGCTCGGCTGCAGCTGCAGGACAAAGATCACTTATCCCATGAAGTAAGGAGAAGGAAGATAGTGGAGTTATGTACCTAAACGGCTAAAATAACACAAGCTAACATGCACAAACAGATGCGTCAAACACGACTGTACTGTACATCAAATGAACTCAAAATTAGATCACTACATCACGATCTGATCATTTAAGGTTTAATAGCATTATGGGGAGCAGAGTGTGTATTCTTTCTGGTATCATCTTGCCTGTCTTCAATAGCACAAGAAGCTCCAGATGATTGTTGCTCAAGTGACTGTGGAGGCTCTAAAATACCAGCATATAATTCAAAAGCGTGAGTACTTTACTCCACAAAATTATGAAGCAACTCACTGCCTGCAAAAATCCATCCTGATTAGTTTTTTTGCAAGTAACTGGTTTTTGTTTTTTTTGTTGGTTTTTTTTTTGCAAGCAACCTGTTGTTTTGTTTCTCTTTTAAGCTCTGGGATGCATGCTTTGGATGCCACATAAAAATATTGTTATATCTATATGAAGCAGTAAATAATCACACAAATTAGTGCTTTAAAGTCTTTGTTGAAATTATATTCTTGAACCTCTTATAGTGACCAGTTTTCTTACCCTCTTGCAGATGATGCTCTGAAAAGCATGGAGTGTGAAAACAATCTCACCATGTTCAAGGCACTTGCCCACCTACAGGCAAGTTTTATTTTAGGAATGTTTTCAGCAGTTATTCCAGCTATTATTCTATCATTCAGTTTTCTTTTCTTTTCATTAGGAGGACTTTGATGTTTTTTTCACCCCGTACAACTATGAGGATCCTAATATCAGAAAACAGATTCAGGAGCATCATATCACAGCCTATGAAAACACGCGTGGTCGCAATTCTTCAAATAGAAAAGCCATGACAACTCCAGTTGTGGCTAATGATCCTGATGGTAAGACTAAGACCATCTCCACAGAAGCTGGATTACGGCGTCTGGGAAGGCAGCTGCAGCGAACAGAGCAGGAGCTCTGGTCAGACTTGGCTCTGCGAGCACTGCGAGTGGGAAAGGTGGACAAGGCCCTCAAGATCCTCAGGTTTGCAAGATTGGTTGTGTGAATAAAAGTTGTGTCAATCAAGGGGTAGGTGGATGGAATGTGCTGTTACCCATGAGATCTTGGAACGATGGATTTGTTTATATATTTTTGAAAAATCCACTAATGTTCAGTGAGGCACACTTGGAATTCCCCATGTTTTAATGTATTTTGTTTTTCCTTTCCTTCAAATCTTCAGTGAATTGTATGAACACCACTATAACACCAGCACAGGGAAGGTTTTGTTCACTGCTGCCAAGACGTTATGCCAGATGCTGGAGGCAGATGTGCCCATGGTGCTTCCTCATGACATGGATTTGCCTGCAGTCATTCATGATCTGGCCTGCCAAGCCATCACTGTTTGCCACTCAGGTGAAATACATCAAGCATTTTCATATTCACATTTAGTTCATCAGTCATATTTTATACTCGATAAAAATGTCACTGATTTGTTCTACTAGTTTAAAAAGATTTTTAAAAATTGTTGATAAAACTACACTGATAAAAACCCACTGAACTGGTTTTGTTAGATATGTCATAGACAATACACAAAAAAACAACCGTGGAATAAGCAATTGCATTCTTTCAAATACTTTGCAAGAATTTATTTTGTTGAAGAAACTGACTGCTTTCAGGAAGTCAGAGAGAAATTTTTTTTTTTTAAAAAGCTGAAATGGCATTCAAGCCAAGTATTTCACTAGAGAAATCATTTCTTAGCTCCAAAATTTATATTATTGATGTTGTAATCATTTACAGATCTGCTGTTGGACTGTCTGGAACTTTGCAAGTGCACACGTTTAGCTACGGATGTCTATCATCAGTGTCAGTTATCAGACAATTACGGCTTCATAGCAAAGGTCAGAATCTTTTTCTAAAGAAAGAATGTTTTGGTTTGGGTTCTGCTTGACTTGCTGTTTGTTTGGCTGCAACTGGCAGTTATTTTGATTGAGACATCTGCTGATCTCTTTCTATTTTCTTTTACTTGATTAAATATTTAAACTATTCAATGGAAATATTCCTATTGACATATTTCCAAATACTTTTGGTTTATTATAATCTAAATTTATAATAATAATAAAAGTAGGAATTCTTCATATTGAGAAGCTGAAAACTTTTGTAAATGTTTCATTGAAAACTTAATGATTAACCCTTTATCAGAATAATTTTCTACTAATTAGTCTACTAATCGTCAAAGTACTAGTTATATGTCTGCAGACATTTAAATCACTCATCATATTTTGCAAATTAGTAACTTGGAATCTAGTCAATGAAATCTGCATGAAGTATTAGATAAACATTTCCATCCTGGAGCTTCTGCAGTTCTAACGTATTTTGTTCAAATTACAGGATTTGACCTCCGAGGCAGAAAAAGATCCATATTCTCAGTGGACATTTGAGGATGTTTTTAATGAAGATTGCATCGTTCTGGACCCAGTGTCTGTACTGCCAGTACAGTACGAAATCACCAACTGTTTACTGCCTATTTCACAGGGTAAGATGCTCAAATTGGTTCATTTCAGGATCAGTGCAAGATGGTTATCCCTTTAGGGCAGGTTACAGTTAAATAATTCCATCGCCTGTTATGTTCATTCATTCCAAGCATTCTTAATCTTGCAGAGACAAAGCTGTACCCACTGGACTGTTCATGTCTGTCATACTGCTCATTTGAAGATGGTCTGTACCAAAGTTTGTTGTTGTTGTTGTTGTTGTTTTTTAGCTTAGCATGTTGAACCTGTACTTTCTGTCTTTCCGCTTCCAAATGCAGGTTCAAACTACTTGCAGCCTCTCCTGAATCCTCTGTCCAACATGTTACAGATGTTACAGGAGTGCAGTCAGCTGGAACTGGCCTTGAGAGTGTTAGTCAACTCATACGGCAGCTGCCTGCAGCACGTCACTTCTAACATGATGGATATGAAGCTCAGTGTTCAAGTACGGCCACAACATATCCAGTGTTACATTGCCGTGCCGTGCTATAATATTGTTTGTTATCAACAAATAGTAATTGAAAACTGTCAATTGTTCTATCAGCTTTATAATACAGAAAAGTTAAAGAAGTACAATAAATGGTTGAATGATCTTCAGAAGACAACTACTTCAACGCTGAATGCTGTTGCTGTGGCTCTTTTGAACAAGGTCAGTTCTGGGTCTGGTGTAAGGGAAGTGTGTGTTTTTAGATGCACTGTATTTCAGTTTATTTTAAAAGGTTCCTCTCCATTTTTTGTGGGCTACAGGTGTTAAATTGGAGGGTGGTCGATTGCGATTTGACTATTGGACTTTGCACGCTCCTCTCCAAAACTGAAGTCTTTAAAATACTGTGGAAAGTCATTGACAACACCTGGCAGAACTACGACAAGATTCTGGTATCTGATACATCATCACATTTTTTCTGTCTGTCTCCAAGTATTTATGGGAGTACTTGAGTGACTTTTTTAGAATGTTTCAGATGCTACTTGAATACAATATAAATGTCAGTACTGTATTCTAAACAGTAAAATGTCATGAGCAGCAAAGAATTGCTTTGGTTCACCGTGTTTCATTTTTACACAGTTTTGCAGCTTTTCTATCTTTGCTGCTTGTACACAGCATTGTCAACACTTGTCAGGTACTGTTTCTTGACGTAATACATTTTATTAATTTTTGCTTTCCCAGGCCGTAGCCAGGATCGGCGCCAATCTTTGCTGCATGTATAATGAGGCTGAGGAACAACAGAAGTTTCTTTCTGTTATCACTGATGCTGAATGGGGCATTAAGCTTGGGAAACTGGAGGTGTGTGAATGAAAATTATTACTTCAAAAATATGTCCAAAGTATAATTCTGATGTAATATTTGAGGTGACTTGATATTTGCATACCTGACCGTGCTCTACCGCAGATATCCATCCAGCCAGTGTTCCGCCAAAGGCCTGAGATGAAGAGTAGTTTGATCCCTGATCTGGTGAAAAACAGAAAAATCACTCCAGACATTATTCTCCAATACTGCAGGTGAGCTGTTCATGCTGTAAGGTCAGATGCATCATTTCACGATGATAAAAGTTATTTCATTCTGGGTCCAGACTGTCCTTAAGTGTCTACCACAGTCTTTCCTGCCTGTTTTGAGGTGCCCCTTCTCCCGTGTGCAGCACCTTTGGTCTAGATCGTGATGACGTGATCAACCAGTATATCAGCACCTTGTTGCTGCTCCAAGAGGATGAGGAAGGTGAAGGAGACTTGAACACGGGCCAGGACGAGATGCCACCTCTGTGTCATGCAGACACTCTGGAGCGGGTTTTGCAGGTCATCCCCATGTTGCACAGCACCAGGAAGCTCACAGACAGTCTTTGCTCTACGATATCAAAGGTTTGTGCTGGACGAAAGAAATCAGAAGAGAGAGATGATTCAAATGAATTTTAAAAATATATTTTCAAAGGCAACTGAACAAAACTAAAACTATTTAATTTAAATTTTTTCCCCCTAACTTTTAAATAATCTTCACACAGCTCAGCCCTTACAATTATGAGAGAATTGAGGTGGTGCTGAAAATCATTCAAGCCGCAGATGAGAATGTGACAACCTTTTCTGTTAGTCAGGTAAAGTGAAAACGGGCACATTCGATTTGAAGTAGTTCATCATCCTACACACTATGTATTATGCAGCAATGAGTGTTATTTAATCTGCAGGCAGCTGGCCTCCTACAGCACCTGAAGTCCTACAAGAGAGTCTCTCCTGCTTCAGATGTGGAGAACACATACTTGTTGGAAAATGGGCTTCTGCCAAACAATCTGTGCAACAGCAGATTGCCCTTCCACCTCCTTATGCAGACCAAACATTTCTGGAAGATTATTTGTGAGTTAGCATCTGTTGTCTTATTTTCATCTTTCAGCGATGTTGCTAGCAATTTTTAGTTGTGGTTTCAAGCTGATTCTAAAGGAAGGGTTGATATTTCAGTGATAATGTGTTTCACATTTTACACGTCTTTGTGAGACTTCAGTCTTCAAAGAGTTGTTTGGGGGTTTTTTTGTCGTAGCTTAAATAGAAGGTGAGACTGAGGAAAATGAAATCTGTTTATGTTCTCAGCTCCAGAGCTCAGTGAGGAGACCTTCCCTACACTTCTTTTGATTAGCAAACTGATGAAGGTAAAGAACACTGAAATGATTGCTGACTTTTTCACAGACATTATGGATTTAAGTGTGACATTATTCATCTGGTGTCTGTCTAGGTGAGCCTTGACAAATTATACATGACGGCAACAAACCATGTGTTCGAGAAGAAGATGAAGCCTTTACTCTTGGAGCAGAGGAAAAAGGGTCACGGTCATAGCTTCAACAGTGAGACTTTTAAGGTGGCCAAGACCATGATGAAGTACATCCGCTGCATCCAGAGCCCGGAATGGGCCGCTGCCACAGCACACAGAATCACCCAGGAGATGCCACCGGGTCTGTTCTGCGCCGCCACCATGTTGCCTGTTTGGTTATGTTCACATACTGAATCGATTTGTGCTCTCTACAGGCTACGAGAAGACACAGTCACTCAAGTTCTGCTTGGCTCTTGGGGATGCTTGGGTGAATGACTCAAAACTTGATGTCAGTATTTGTGATTTTTCACCTACATAAGTAACAACATAAAATCCCAGGCTCACATGTTGATCTGGTGTGTTTGAATGTACTTCTGTTTAACTGAGCAGGAGGCAGCACGGGCCAGAGGGGAGACCTTTCTGTCCAAGCTGAAGCTGCAGTTTCAGCGCTCAGCCACAGAGAATACCTTGATGACCAGTCAGCTGAACAGCCCAGAGCTTCTCAAACTGACTGGGCTGCCGGCCAGGCTCATAGTCACCCTGTATGAGCACAGCAGTGTGGAGCAGCACTTCAGAAACACAGCAGGACAACCTTATCCTGGTGAGGAAACAGGCTGCTGAACAAGCTGTAGGACCATAATATATGTCCTAGAGTCATATGTCAACCACTGTATTTTGTGCCATTTTCTTTAAACTGTACTATCCAAATGAAGGCTAGAATTATTGGATTTGTTGGAAGTGGGAGCAAGTTCTCAACAGTGTTGCTTCTTTTTAATGGTGGTCATAGACATACATGCAGCAGTTAAAGAAATAGCTGCCATCAACAACGTGGATCTCCGTAAAATCCGTACCATGATGTTGGAAAAATGGATCTGCAAAACAGGCCCTGCCATAACCAAGGTTCGTCACTCTAAGCTCATTTCCATGTGATTTCCGTTCATCTGTCATTAGTTTGTTAACATTGTGTTTTATTACGTCTGAGACACATTTTGCGGAATTTTGACAAATCTTTTTCTCCTTAACAAAGGATATTAGTAACTCTGAAAGTGTCAGCAACATTGAAGAGGACCCAGACCTGATGAGGTGGGGCAAGTCCTGTTTTTGCAGCATCTTGCATTAATTCTATTTTGTTTTCTTTTATTTGCTTTTTTCATCGTCTGTGTCTACTTTAATTGTCATCATTTGAGTAACACCAAGGCAGACAGAAAAACAACCTACTCAGAAGCACTTACACAGCTAGCACAGCTAGTCCTCAATCTACAAACACAATTGGTTCAGAGAGGTTGTTTGTAAGCTGAATTGTTCGTAAGTTGTTATTAATCAAATTTCAGTCTATAAAAGTTCCTGTGCTGACTCGATTCACTTCCTGCTCTCAGGGTGGTGTTCATGCTGCAGTCTTTGCCGACGGATGATGCCGTCCGTCTGTTAAAACCTATTCTATCTTCTGAGACCTGGGTTAGTAATTAACTGCAACTAGAGATTTGCACAAAGTTCCCCAAGAAAGTGCCTGATGGCTGTTTCTGCACTTGTTCTTGCAGCCCCTCAGTACTTCTGGGCCTCGTTTGACTTTCTGCCATCGGACTCGAGCGATGCTTTGTCTTGTCCGCCTCGCTGATAAAGCCACTCTGGAAGCTCAGTTGCAGATCCCCAGGAGTAAAATTCAGTAAGAATCCAGGAAAATGGTTCAGTAATACTGATTGAATGACGAACTGCAGGATAAATTTTATGTTTATAAGATGTGCAAATATTTATTTATTTATTATTATTATTTTGCATCTCCATGCAGGTATTACCTGAAGTGCCACATCTTTGTCTCTCAACTGGAGGCCTTAAACATCCCATACACAGTGCAGACATTCCTCAGCAGCCCCAAAGAAGGTTTGATTAAAGGGCTTTGGAAGAACCACAGTCATGAGCCACAGGTATCAGGCAGATCATCAACCTTTACTTCAACATGTCAGAAATGTAACTCATAATAGGAAAACTAATCCTTTGTCCTTTCAGGCGGTGCGGTTGGTGTCAGACTTGTGCTTGGAGTATCAGGTGTATGACCCTCAACTGTGGAACGGTCTGCTTCAGAAGCTGCTGAGCTTCAATTTGGTGAGAAGAATATTTTTACTTCTTTTTTTTATTTTTTTATTTTTAATTGAAAATCCAAAGGTCCAATCCACTGTGACAATATTGGTTGGATTTTGAATTGGTGATACTAAACTCACATGTTCCATCCCACCAGATCAGCCACCTCCAGAGGGTGCTAGAGGCAGCAGTGGCTGTTCCAGTACTGTGGGAGGTAATGTACTGTAGTTTAATTACCCGGTACTGGCATTTGAATACCCAATTGAATATCGCTCATCGCCAGCCATGTTGTGACATCAGTAGTAATTTCTCTTAAGTAGCCTACAGCCCCACGGCATCGTGAAATTAATTTATTTACTCTCACCAGATTTCTAGTTTCTCTCGGACTTGGAGGAGTATGATACTGGCACCTTTTGTCTCAGGTAAACACATTTAGAACAGCTAGCTCACTTTGCTGAATGGTTCGGATAACCAGAATGTGTTGCTGAAGCATCACTACTTTATGCTGGTCCCTATCCATCAATATTTTTGTATTTTCTCAACTATCACCTGAATATATTATTTTATTGTCTAATATAAATCCTGAATGGGATTCCTGAAGCATCTGCTGGCATCCAAGCCTGTTTTTACCCTCCTCAATCTGGGGGTGGATCATGCTGAACCTTAAAGTGGATGCTTGTCAAAGGAAACTTGTAATTAGCATATGGAAATGACTTAAAATGATAAAAATCAACAAAATAAAGGGGAGATTCTTTGAGGTAGACTTAGGGGTGGGGGGGTGGGGGTAATTGTCCTGCTTGACAACCAGATTACTGTATACTTGAGCTTCTGGTTGCAATGACAGATTCATTTGAAGCAGCACAAGCTGCCACCACCATGTTTAATTATTGGTATGATAATTTTTTTTATGGAATGCTGTTTTAGCTTTACGCCAGATGTAATGGGACACACAGCTTACAAACACCTTTTTTCCAAAAAGTCTTGAGAATCATCAGCATTTGTTTTTGGAAAATGTGGCATTAACCTTTATGTTTGTATCTTGGTTATTACAGTCTAATATTACAATTTGTTTGATGATTTGAAACATTGACATGCGAAAAGTATGTAAAAACATGGAAATGACATCTTTTTCCTTGGTGACAGCTTCTGTTCCCCTGAGTCCTGTTCAGCAGGAAACATTCTACAAGACCTTTGTTCTTCTCCTCAAGTAAGTTTTTTTATCTTCAGGCATTTACCACTAACATTTCTGCATGCTAGGATAAATTACAAATTTAAAGAACTAAAACTGAGTAGATGATCATTACAAACACTGTCAATTCTCAATCATGAAGACTATCCTAATGTATGTATAAAACTTTAAAATACGGTTTCAAAACAGAACGATTGTGCAAAAGTGTTGATAAAAAGTTAAAGGGTTGTGTTTGAAGTCTTAAAAGATACTGCAATCCAGGTTTTTTTTTTACTGAACGTTGGACGTTATTGAAGAAGAAAGTTACGATCTTAATAATGTGTGACATTCTCGCTGGCATGCCACTCATCTTTCTTCTCAAGGTGCCCTTTCCTGTTGAGTTTGGACCTGATAGGAATTGCTAATCGCTTTGCACAGTTCAATCTGCCAGCTTTCGCCCTCGGAACACTTCTCCTCATCCCGTGTGCCGTTAAAAAGACTCAGCAGATCCAGGTGAGTCCCTGTTACGTGAGGAGTAGTCGATTGAAAGATTTGTATTTTTCAGAAGTTCATTAAAATTACATTGTCATGACTGTTATTGTCTTTTTCCTGGCACCAGGGCTTTCTGTCTGTTTGTAACCCGGTCAGCATCCTTGATCAGGTGAACGAGTTAATGAACACTGGAGAACTGGCTGGAATTCCCTCACAGGTTTGACGACAATTTATTTTAGATGTGACTTTAGCTCGACCATAAACTGAAACGTTTCTTTTAGTTTTAACTGTTTTTTCACTGTGAGTATTTTTGGTGTTTTAAGGTATAAGCTAAATAAAATGATACATTGTATTCATTAACACCCAGAGTGTGAGCTGACAGTGGGAGGTGTCAGCTCACCTCTGGAGCTCTGCCAAGGTACCCTTGAGCAAGGTGCTTTTCCCCTTGGGGTGCTCCACAAAGGGGCTACCTCCCCCTGCATGCTTACAGGCCTCCTTGTGTATGTGTGTGCTACAGGGGCCTGTACAAAGTAACATGTATGCATGCGTTTGAAGTACTTACTAACTAGAGTGTCTTCTTAATTTCCCTTCCGGGATCAGATCAGTATATAAATTTTTTTTTAAAAAGTGCTGTCACCTTATCAGTGGATGTGTGAGGGTGTACGTGTTGATATGTTTGTGCGTCAGCCCTAAATCAGTAATGCACTCGGGTGGGAAAATGACTCAGATATTGTGAAAATGTAAAAGATCACCTTAGCGGTTGTTGAGATGATCATGAATGTGGTTGTATAAGTAGGAACTGAGAAGAGCAAGTACAGCACGTACAAACATGCCTCAAATAGGAAAACAATGCATGGTCAAAATCATTAAAAACATCCTAAAATGACTCTGCATATTAAACCTGCACACACACACACAGGCGTGCATGAATAAAGCAGTAACTGAGCAGAACTCTGACTTGCTAACAGAACATTTTTACTTTTAAAAACTAAGCTTTGGAGGAAATGATTCTTCCCATTTCACTGGTTCATTTTGTTTGAGTCAAATTCAGACTCAGACTTGCCAGCGGCAGATAACGCTGCGGCTTTGGTACTCACCCCCCCAAAAAAACATTAAACAAACAAAGGCAATAAACTGTTTCAGTTCTGGCTCACGGACCTTTGTGGTTTATAAACCCCCTTCTCTCATGTTCTCACTTCCTTTCACGAATCTTCAGCTGACATAAAGATTGTCAAAATTGCTTTAAAAAGTTAGTTTCGCCTTTTTCCCCATCTAATGTTTCTTTTGATAGAATTTGGCAGTGAAATGTCATTTGTATTATTTGCGTCAGTGTTCTCTGCCTCTCCCACCCTGCTGGCTTTGTTACACAGTTTGAAATAATTAGACGCAGAGAAGACAAGTTTTACTGTAGAGATGCTTTTCTTCTCTCAATCACTGACTTACACACGTGCTGATTAAAATCATTATAAACTCATAATTAAAAACTATAGAAAAATCTCATGAACACAACCAAAGTTCTGCTGGCATCATGGGGGCCCTCTACACTGAACAAAATGAATGTCAACATTCTATTTAACATATTATATCCATTATGTTGCATAATTTCATAATGTGATTGTAATTCCTCCATGATCCCTCAGATCAGCGAGACCGTGTTAACGTTCGTCATCACAAATGGCCAACACCAGAAATTGTTGACAACGGAACATTTCAGGCACCTGAAGCAGCTCATTGTGACCAGCTGCCAACCTAACCAAGTGAAAGACTGTGTTGACTACCTGATCAGCCAGAACCGGTAAGTTGTGTTTGTTTGCTTGCTTTTTTTTTGCCCGTGTCAGTAAAATGTGAAAACAAATTCTTCCCTTCAAATCTTTTTCAGTCAGGATGACGCTGACTCCCTCGCTTGTGAGTTCATGAAACACAGAGAGCATCAAAATGGGAAAACAGTGGCTAGCAGCTCAGCTTCATCAAGCCGCCTGAAGGTGAGTGAAGCTGATATGATGAACCCAGTTTAGTCTGTTATATAATCCAAACCACAGAAAAGTAACTAATATGAATATTTGATTAACCAATTCTTTATTTTCCACTTTAACTTGTTTTTACAGGAGTTTCTCAACATGCAAAATGGAGTTTTGGAAGAAACCGACAGCTGAATATATTCTTGCAACAACATATGCACTTAACATCTATCTTGTAACTGTTCTAATTATATTTGATAAAATGGTTTTCATTGTTGATTCTGTGGAGGAATTCTTGAGATCTGAAAGCGTAGAATTGGCAGGATTATTTTCGATTTTTATTTTATTTGTTCCTGACTTGTTTGTCTTTGTTTTAGTTGCTAGATAACATACATGGATGATATACTAGTAACTTGTGTAAATTATATTTATATTCTCAAACGTCAAACATGGCAGCATTTTATTGTTTTGATGCAGAAACAAATAAACTGAAGTATGTAAACCTTTGGTGGGTTATCCTCATTTAAATAGGGAAATGTTTGGAGAGATTTTTCTTCCCTCCAACAATCAACGGTCTCAAAAAAACATCGGCATTGACAAACTGAGTCTGGATTCTGATGAAAGAAAGAAATGAAAGCCCTTGACTTCCAGATGTATCACAAACAATGCCAGTCAATTTAGATTTTTGACACAGATGTTTGATGATTTTGCTTTCCCATGAATGACGGGATATTAATGAATTGACTTTATAAGTGGGATCAAGTCAATGAATTTTTAATTGATAATGATGAATTCATCATATCTCGTCAATGTTGTGTTGGAGGCGATCCTCTTCAGCAGCCTCCGCGCGTTCGTTTGATTTTGGGTAGTGAGAATGTTGGTCACGAAGAAAGACTGGAAACAGATGAAAAGTTCTTCCTAGCTTTATTACAGAATAATCCAGGCACAGAAGTTTTACAAGCAAACTATCAAAGCTTAAGTGCAACTAGACAAAGAGATTCTTCTACCTTTATACTATTTCATGGGCGTGTCTAAGATGGACTGGTTTCTTACGAAATTTCTTTCCCGAGAGACTGCAGCAGATGTGTCCTTGAGACCGGTTCCCACCAGTCTTGGTTTCGTTGTCTGGATGCAACTGCAGTTTAACAAAACATGGTTTCAAGGCATTTTTTCAGGACACATCATAGAATAGAGTACTTCCTGATCTCTTTGTCTAGCTGTCACTTCCAAATACAGTAATAGATTTATACACAACCCTTCAGTTTTTACAGTAGCAACTTTATAGACTTAACATAAAAATGATAACTCCTTAAGCATTTTCTGAGAAATACACTGATATCAACAATCAATCTATGGTCTGAAAAGTCAGCTGCTATGAAGAAGGAATCATTGAGTGTTTTTAATTATGTGATGAAGGGTTTCAACCACAAAGGCCAATTGGATCTATGCACAGTGACATGACTGTTTAAAAATATATAAGATGTGTGAAGCTCTTATGTACAGAGACTTGGCAAAATGTTTCCTCTTCTTTAAAGATAAGGTAGATAAGATTTTTTTTTAAATCCTACATTGGCTCCTGACTGCTCTTTTGGAGCAACACAAATGCACTGGAATGTTACTTGGATCAGAAAATGTTGTTAAATTCCACATGGCAGTTCCCTAAATGTCAGAGGGTTGAGACCCTCTGCCCAGCAGTCAGGTTCTTTCCATTGGAGCTGGAGATTAATGTTAATTGTTAATAAATCCAAAAATAAGAGTAAGCACTTTTTAAGAATCATAGGAATGTTACTTCTCATTGCCTAAAAAGATGTATTGCCTCATAATAAAATCAGATGTCTTCCCTCTCTCTTAGAACGTAGCTTTCTGACATTAGCAACTCATTACCTTTTATAAATGACGTTTTAATCATAGGAAAGTTTTCTTGGCCTGCTATTATCTACCTGTATTAAAATATGCTCCAATTAATTTTTCTCGAGATGAAATTAAAGGTTAAAATAACACAAGTTTTGCAGACATTTAATACTAATTATCTAATTTAAAAGGTATACTATTATGTTGTTAAAACAGAGGGATGATATTGCACACAACAGCTCTACGTTGGTTTTAATCTAAATGTTCGCTGCGATGATCTTGCAGTGTCCTTGTCAGGATTCCTGATCACAGCTGGCTGATGGACTGGGACGCTGCTTCTCGAGGTGTCGACTCAGTGATGCTCTCCTGGTGTAGATTGAGAATTTTCCTGCAGATCCTGCTGAAGGCAGGACTGGAGAAGTAGTAAACTACAGGGTCCAACACACTGTTGAGATAGGTCAGGCTGACAGTGATATAAAATGCATTGGACAGGTCTTCCAGGGCAGGACACACTTCAGAAACAAGTGGGCTGCTGGCTAATTTGTGGGTCTTGATCCAGATTAGCACTTGCATAATGTTGCTTGGAAGGAAACAAACAAAGAAGAGCACAGCGACTATCGAAAGGAAGCACAAGGTTTTCTTAATGGTTGCATGTCGAGCCAATCTACTCATTCTCAGGTGGTTAATAATGAGTACTGTGCAGTAGAAAATCACCAGCAGAGGAATGATAAAGGACAAGAGGAACTCAAACTTATGCCAGTTTAGATTACGATGAGGTTCAGAGTCAATCATGAAGCTCTCGCAGTAGGTTGTGTTATTGGTCGCCAAGTTGAAGACATGAACAGTCATGGAGATGGTCACCAACCACAGCACAAGTGCTCCACACGTGGCTTTAAAGACACTCAGAGTGTTGATGGGATGATGAGGATACACCACACGCATGAACCTGTCTGCAGCAATAGCCATCAAGAAGAAGGTACTTCCGCTGCGGTTCATTGCCAGCATGAAGAGGCAAGTTTTGCAGAGCGTGTCTCCAAACATCCACTTGATCCCAGAGATGTAGTAGCTGGCACGGAAGGGCAAGGCCAAGATGAGCAGAAAGTCAGCCACTGCCAGGTTGAAGAGTAAAACTGTGCTGCTCTTCCAGGGCCTCATGTGGAAGCAGAAGATCCAGAGAGCCAAACCATTTCCAGTTATTCCTAAAACAATTTCTGTCATCAAAATTGTAGGGAGAACATTGATTAATACAGTCCCATTAAAATAGCACAGCATGATGAGCTATGTGTTGTCTGTCTGGCTAGATCAAGAAATAACTTTCAGTCTGTAGACTTCATGAAGAAGAATGGAAAAAAAGATCTGTGGTTTTGGCTATAGCAGCAAGTGAGGGACTTTTTAAGAGCACATTCAAAATTCTACCAACTAGATTTCAAAGAACAGCAAATTTCTCTCTCACTTTGAATATTACTGACCGTCTTCCTGTTTTATAATGACACTTCTAATAATATTCTGTTTTTGACTTCTCCTATTCTAAATTGGGCATTTTGAATTAAGTTAAATGTCTTTGAAATGTTTGTAATTTTGAATCAAATTTGTTGTTTTCTCGTTTTATTTAGTGATCTGATGTTATGGACGTTATCTGGTACAAGACTCAAGTCTATTTGTCCAAGCATTTAATAGAACTATTATATATAAACTAATTCCAACAAATTATATTGTAACATTGAGTTTTATTATGTATTTACCCTGAAAGTAGGTCAGGGTAAAATTTTGAATTCAGGGGTGTTGCGGGATGTTGCAGTCTCTGACTGCCTTGGTTCTAGTGTTTATTGTTGGTGACTTTTTGTGACCATTGGTGAGGTCTGACAAACTTAGTGTTCTGAATGTTCTTGTCCTGATGTTGGTGAGGTCATAATGTAGATGTCATCTGAAAATACACAGATTTATGTGTATTAAGGTTGTTTTTACCTGCTGTGTGGGAATGGAGAGTTAAACATGATGATTTAATGATGAGAATATATAAATAAAGAGATTACCAGGAGGGTCTCTGACAATATATGAAGAATGAATTGGTTCATCATGATTGAACATTACATAATTTGTCACAGACTAGTTACACTAATAGTTTTTAAATCCCTACTACCATCTAGTGGATGACATTAGTGGAAGTTGCTTTTTTTATCTGTTTTTTAGACTGCTTAAGCATTTATCCTTGTGAGGGTGGTGCTGATTTTCATGAGTGATTACACATTTTATTTATTCACTTAAGTGTTTTATAAAAAACATACAGCAAATCCTAGTTTTGTAAAGATGTGTGTGACATACACACACACAGGTTGAGGTTGAGTTAAAAAGAAGACTTGCTATGCCAAGCATTTCATGAGTGAGTAGTTTCTGTGGAGTACTGTTTTGTGTAAAACAAACCATAGTTCTTTACAAAGTGATAAAACAAATTTAAAGGTTTCAGACAAAATAAAAATTAGCTGAGAAAATCAAAATTCCACATCTTGCTTTTTTTAAATGACTGGTAAGACTTTTTAAAATCACTGTTAGGCGTGTTTTCACGTGACATAATGCACAGCACCCAGCAGAGGAGCACCTTAAGCGGCAGACTGCTGTCACACAGCGCCTCCACAGAGAGGCTGAGGTCCTCCTTCGTGCCCCGCGCCATCACGGGGTACGATGACTCTCTCAGGAGGAGCGAGGGGGATGTGGCAAGGTCAGCACGCGGTTGAATGGAGGGGAGGAGATGGGATGTCAGCCTGTGCTGCAGTGTAGTGGGGCCAAGGTGTTGTGATGTTCTGATATTAGATAGTGACATGCCTGACAATGTAAGAAGGATGTACATGTACCTTACCCACCATGTGGGCCTCCTGCTATTTTCACTTTCACTTTATATTTTTTTTAATGCTGTTTATATTTTAGTTTTAGTTTAGTATATGTCCTGTTGGTGCTGCATGTGTCTGTTAGTGTAGTGTATGTCTAGTGGTGTCAGGGTTTCTTTTTCTCCTGGTGTTTATCCAGCATTTATTCATTATGTAATGCCTGAGCAGTGGATATGTGCAATTTCTATCTATTATATCTATGTATCTATGTATCTATCTATCTATCTATCTATCTATCTATCTATCTATCTATCTATCTATCTATCGTCACTACTTCTGACATTTACAGCATCAGTACCACACACTGTAATGTATCTAGGGAAAATCACATGGGTCATGCGACTTGATTGGTTGAGAATGGGTGGACAGTACTAAAGTTTGGAACCGGTATGGAAAAATGCAAAAGAGCCAGTTTGGCCTGCAGAGCAAACAACTTTTGTTCCCTTGTTCTGTTGTCCTGTCTGTCCCTCTTCTTTCATTTTCATACCTGGTGAACAAAATGTTATGATCTCTACCTCACCTGGTGCCACAAACATGATATTCCAGCTTTACAGCCTTGAAGGGAACTAAATGCAGACAGAACAGTAAAAAAAGAATCCATTGACATTTTTTATTCTTTAGAGGCTTCTGTTCATTGCTCTTGATGAGAGGGTTCAAGGATTCAACCAACAGTGACAGTTTGTGGTCTGAGCCCAAGTATAATCTGCACAAGAAAACTCATTGTGTAAATGAAGGAAATTATTTCCTTCTTAAGGTTTCACCAGCGGATGTCAAGTGATAAAAGTCAGAAGAAGCAGTCGCTGGGGACAGAAAACAGGTTATTCTGCATACCACAGGTCAAGCAGATCATCAGCTCAGTTAGGACAAAGTGTGAGACCCAACATAATACAAACCAATAATCCATTTAACAAGGATGATGCAGACATAAAGTAAATTAAGTGGGAAAATCCATTGTAATTTGTTGATGTATCCATTTTAACATTATGAGTCTAAGTACATGTGACTCATTATCCATGTGCTGATCTGCTTTAATAGCTTCCTTCCTGCTGCTCTTGCCAGACCAAAATTCACAGAGTTATTCTAACTGATGACAGCTGCATTCTGACGATAGTTGGTTTTATCTTTATGGACTTGCTAGCATTGGAATTAAATTACCCACAACTTTATTAGCTGCTGTCCTAACAAAAATTGTGATAATTTTACCTCTAAGTGGAGATACTTTAATTATAAAACACTGATTATACGTGCAAGCAACATGAAAATGCACCATCTGAGAACAAGAATTAGTGTTTATTTTTCTCATCAACAGTAGTGATAAGGAACAATAAATTCCTCAAATGGAGTATACAACATCAGTAATCAGACTGTGATTGTGATTGTCGGTGTTTGTGTGTCTGCTTGTCTGTCCGTCCATCCGTTAGTTAGTCCACCAAATATCTTCGCAAAGGTTGCAGACAGAAAGATGAAATAAAAAGCACATTACTCAGGCAGCAAAGGGGATGAAAATGAGATGATGACCTTGACCCTGAGAAAACTAGGTCAAGGTCAAATTTCAACTTTTGTACACTCAGGAACCGGATAAGATAGAAAGACGACGGAGAAGGCCAGTGTGAGACCGTAGATCAAAGCTAGTGCTTTGATTTATGAAAAACACTAGCTTTGATCTTTGACCTGTGCAAGTAGGTGAGGGGGGTAAAATTTTCAATTCAGGGCTGTTGCGGGATGTTGCAGTCTCTGACTGAATGGTTCCTGTTTCTGACTTGCAGCTGATGAATCTGCTGATCCTGGTTCTGGCTCATTAGACATGATCAGCCAGAGCATGGGTGACGTGTTTGTGTCCTGTTGGCTCATAATGTTGTGAGGATGCACAAATATGTACAGTAGATGTGAGCTGAACATTCACTGGTTGGGTGACTTGTGCTGCCTCACCTACTGCATACCAACAGTATGATCTCAGTCATGTTGCCCCGGCCTTGACATTCTCCCTTTTGTTAGAGGCCCTGTTTCACAGTGGGTAGCGCTGTTGCCTTGCAGGAAGAAGGTTCTGAGTTCGATTCTTTTCTGTGCAGTTTGTTTATTCTTCCCAGGGTCTGTGCGGGTTCTCCAGCTTCCACACACTCCCCAAAATATGCAGTTTAAGTGAGCCTCCAAACTTTCCATAGTTGTGATTGTGAGCGTTTGTTTGTCTTGTGTGTGGCCCGGCCATGAGCTGGCGTCTTATCCGGGGTGTACCCCGCCTCTCGCCTATAGTCAGTTGAGATAGGCTCCAGTTGACCCGAGATCTGGAAAGTCTGTATAAGAACATGGATGAATGGATGGAGTTAGTTCAACAAGGGAGTGGCAATTTGAGATTACATAAATGTCTACATACATATTTCTCTTAAAAAAAGTTGTATTTTCAGGACTCAGGACTACATTAAAAAATCGAGAAAGTACATTAAAACCTAAAAAACAATTTAAAAAAAAAGTTTTATCAAATCAGAACTAACTAAATATATTAAAAAAAACAAATAAACAAATAAATAAATGCCGTTTTAAATCTCTTGGATTTACATCAATTCAACGTGACCCAAATGTGGGGTCCATCCCCCGATTTTTAATGTGAATTTAATTTCCTGTTTAAATCACCGCTGCTTGGGATTAAAACAAAATTACGAAGAAAAAAAACAAAAAACATCTGATGGGAAATAATCCTCGTGGCTTTTTCATTCCACTGACGTGACGTCACTGCGTACAGCCGGGTCAGAGATAGAGAGGAGGAGGAGGAAGACGGCTTTAATACCTGCGCCGTGTGGAGACAGAAGTGATGAAGACTCCTCTCTCTGTGGGGGTGGATCCGTGACGTCACCCGAGCCACCGGCTGGAGCTCTTCCTCCTTCCTCTCAGCCGCGACGCGACTCCCGTGAAGAAGCCGCCGATCGGAGATGTCCGTTGAGCATTCAGGGCGAGCTGTCAGTCGCGATCGTAGCAGAACCCTCACCCCACCCGCGGATGAGCGAGGCGTTTGTCGACTCACTGGGAGATTAGATTAGATTAATTCTTTAATCCACCCGAGAGGATGAACAGCATCAGTACGCGGGTCAGAACCAAACGGACCGAGGCCAGCCTGGGCGCGGAGCGGGAGCATTTTGACAAGAAGCAGGTAAAATTGGATAAACTGGAGTGTGTGTGTGTGTGTGTGTGTGTGTGTGTGTGTGGGGGGGGGGGTTCTTCAGTCTCGGAAACACGTTTATCCAGACCCATCGTGGGTTTTTCAGTGTAACCAGAAATGTGCCTGATTGGTGGAGTGATGGTACCGATGAGGCCCCCCCCCCCATCACCCACTGAACAGAATCACCTGGGAATGGAATGTGTAGTCCATGATTTTAACACACACAGGTGCATTTTTCAGAAAGAATTCCACGTGAAACGCTTCAACTTTTTGAGATCTCAAGGTGCACTTGTTGTATCACGTCAACATCTCCTAAAGCGAGCCCTTCTGAAGGATCTGATCGTTTAATCAAAGAAGTTCCTCCAGTCCAGGTCCACACATGACGCTACACACCATTCATTCCTCCCTGAAATCTGTCCATGGCTGCTGCTCTGATCTGGTTCTTCCTGTTTGGCCAGTTTTCCACCCCGACTGACGCTTCTTTCTCTTTTTGTTGGATATGGCGCTGAGGAATCAGGAACAAGCGCTCCTATCTGTTATCATAGATCTGTGTGGAATTAAAACATGTCCCTCTGAAGGAATGAGGAGGGTTTCGGTGCAACAGGTGGTTTGTGGTGTAGGGTTTAGATGATGTTCACCACAGGTGGACATTATTGTTAAATGTTCTAATGATTCAGCAGGTTGTGGAGGTTGTTGTTCCGAGAGAAGCACACACCCTCCTGATTTGTAGATAGGACTCCAAACCAGGTTAAGTAATCAAACAAACTGTGAAGCAGCTGCCTGGGAGCTCCGGTTTGCTTCGCCTCCCTCCGTGTTGTGTTCTCCAGCGTGGGCTGAGCTCCTCCAGACGGCTGTTTGTTCCATTAACGTTTTGTTTGCTTTCAACAGAAAGAGGTGGAGTTGAAAGTGTTCAAGGCACGGCCAAACAGTCCGTTCTGCTTGTTCCATCCTAATAAATAGATAAATTGGATTTGATATTGCAATCACACCTAAATCATTTTTTTATACCATCAAATCACTTTCTTGGTGCATGTTTGAAGTCCTACTTTCACTACATTAAAGACTCGTTCATTACTTTATGAACGGCACAAACACATGAGCTCATCTAATCTTTTCAATTTTGACTTGGGTTACTTTTTTATGTGGTTCTAAGTCGGATGCGTATCTGATTCCTGCTGGTGTTACGTCCTGGTCAACAGTCGGATCAGAATTCGAGTGGCTTGTCTCCCACTGAGCTTGTTGAAGTCAGTTGTGATGGTGGACAAAGTGGAACCCAGACGGACGCGGTCAAGGCAAACGTTAAACACGAGGCTACAAATCCAATAAGACATAAATGGGAAAACTCTTCCATCAAAAGCAGCTTCTGCCCCAAGTCTAAGTCTGATGGGGGGGGGGGTAACTAAATGTTCCTACAGGAAATAGTGCGAGATGTTCATGCTTGCATAAATTATTAATGGTGATAAAGAAGTTATCACTTGAAAACAGAACTCTACTACTTTCAATCCTGGTGTTAAGATAAAGAGTTAAATCAATGTGTTCCAGGACCATTAATGACAGTTGAACACCACAGGTTGTGAGTCAGGCAGGAGAAAGCAGGAATCAGTCAGTGTGTCGCAGACCCGCATTCTGAATGGAGTCACTTGCTTTTTAAAGCAGGTGTCTTTGTTAATCCAGTCAGTTTTAACTTGCAGCCACCACTGGTCAACTGGATCAATCCATTGAGCAACATGCAAATGAAGGGGTCTGCGCCAGGAAGAAGCCAGGCTCCTGATTGGCTCGTGTTTAAAGAGACGCAACTATTTGGCCTCATGGGCCGACTGACTGACACGACTGCACAGCTAACGGCTGAATAAATATTTCTTTTAATTGTGATTCAGTTTGACTGTATTCCAGAATTAGATCAGCGTTTGTTTCCTCATACAGGTACTCATTGTTGCTGATTCATCCAGTTTAGCGACTGAATCCCCACCACTGCACCTCTCTCTCTCTCTCTCCTGCGTTCTCTCTATTTTGACCTCAGTACCAAGGTGAAACGTCTCACACTGCGTCCTGTGTGTGTTTGTGTTTGCTTTTCCTCACTGCTGTTGCCTGAGCGAGGGCCCATGAGGGAGCGAAGGGGGATGGGAGTCCTACGGGGTAAACACAGCTACTCTGTAGGTGTAGTGACAAAACTGAAAGCTTTTCACTCACGATTGTTTTACGCACTAATAAAACTTGTCTGTGTTTCTTAATGTTCAGTAACAAAAAAGGTGGTGATCAAGACCACAGACACTAGTGAAAATCACGCCATCTGTATGTACATAAAGTACAATATACATTTTCTTTACACACCATTCAACCCTACTGCATTGCTGCAGGTCAACGAGACGTCTGTCACCTGTAAATGAGAACTGGTTTTTATAAAATTGTGCTGTATTAGGATTTTTACCATGTTTGGAATTAAATATTCAGGTGTTTTATTAGAAACGATAAGAGGCCTTAGAGGAATAACAGATTAAAAATCAGGGCTTTGAACCGGTCCACGGAATGAAGACGAACACCAGAAGCTTTAATTTTGCCTGGAATGAAAATGAAACCAAAAGCTTTACATTTTTTAATGTTCTGGAACAAAGTCGGAACAGAAAATAATTGTGACCGGTAAATACTTTTTTTTTTTAATTCTTGAAAAAAATATCTGACCTCATGTTTCATTTCCTGTCATTCACTCAACGCGTGATTAGAGTGGAGAGAAGTTTAGGCATATCACCAACAGTCAAGGAAAAGGCAGTGTCACAATCTGGATTATTTTTATAACAGGTAAACACTGCAGTCTGTCAATCTTTAAAAAAAGTTTGATCTAGACTCCTTGAAGTTTTAAAACTTGGAAACTAAACTGCCGCAACATCTCTGTCTTCCTCTGATTCTCCATCCTCTGATCAGTAACTGGATCAGTATTGTTGCCCTGTTTACTGTAGGGACATGTCTGCAGTATATAAAATAATTGCCTTAGGTAGCTTTAGATTGGCAATTATCTATAAATACAAGGTAAGTTATTAACCGGTTCGGGGCCTACTGTATATTTTTTTAGTTCTAACCGGTTCAGGAACTTCAATTCTTGGGTGGAACGTGAAACCGGAAATGTTATAATACTGTTTCTGTTCTGGACAAACCAATTGGCAAAACATTCTAGTTCAAAGCCCCGATGAAAAGTTAGTAAAAGAATAGAGTAACCTTGGAGAACCATTTGGTTTTCAGAAAAAAAAATATTGAATCCACGTATTTATTAACCTCCTTTGACAACAGTGTCAAAGAGATTTCACCATTTCCTTTCCAGGTCTGTTAATCCATCCTCTGCTTCACTGCTTTAATAATCTAGCCAGATGAATTTTTCCTCTTCTAATTAATGCTACACACACATCTCACCTCGGCTAATGGTGTGTGACCTTGTTAGCCCGATCCCCTGCAGCAGTCTGTTGAATTAAGCTGATAAGGAAGTGCAATAAGTGCACTTCCGTCCTTCCATTGTGCTCAGATGTAGGGACGGAGGGTGTAGTGTGGATGCTTGGACTTAATTTACTTCACACACTGCAAAAATCGAGACATCCGAACATATGGACACGTTGCTAAAGAGCAAAGACGAGAAGGTAAGCAGTGACGCCTCAGTGCAGACTGGAGTTAGTGTTACTGTAATGCTAGCTGGCAGCAGACCTCATGTCCGCCTCGGGGATTAGTCCAGTATTTTCCTCCCTCTCACTTCTCCTCTCTACTGGTCTGAGGATTTTTGGAGCGATGCCTCTCTAACTCTAGTGTCCATGTTGGCATATCTGGAGCGATGGGACCAGATCAGTCTGTTCGGGGTGTGTTTGGTTCCATTTGGCTTGCCTTTCACCCTGGCATTGAGGGAACAGTGTTTGTATGTGCACGGGCTGATGTGAAGCCAGATAGTGAAACTTGGTTTTAATATGTAGAAGCAGAACTAGTTTTCTCAGCTGATTGAAAACATTTGTATGTAGCTAAAAAATCTGGTGAGAGCTGAAACGAGTTTATTAATCGGTCAGATGAAACGCTTTTTAATGTTCTTTTTTTGTTTTTTACTCCAAACATTTCACCTTGGTTTACATAGCGGACTTGAGCAAAGGCATGTCAGGAGATGGAACACAGGAGTGCTGCATAAAGTGACCTTGAACTCGGCTATTGTTTCTATAAAACCGTAATGGAGCAGACTTCAAGCTGTACCTACCAGCCGGTCACCACCTCTTGTCCTTGTTTCCCTGCTCTGTGACTGACAGGCATCCTGAATGCGCTGAGTCTCCCTGCAGCCTTGCTGCTCAGCAGCCATCTGTTGAGACCTCAGTGCCAGGCTATGTGTGCCAGAGCCCCCCCACCCCCGCCCCCATCCAACCCAGTCTTCTGCCCCAGCTGTCGCCACCCCCCCACCCCCCAAACAAACCCCTCATTGTCACACGGGCATCCCTGCTTGCTCGCTGCATTTGATCCATGTGAACGAGAGCCTAGAGGTTCATTTACCTTAGGTGGGGGTGTGTGTATGGGGGGGGGGGGTTCTGCTGTTAACCGGAATGCCCCTCTCTCTCCCTGAGATGCCACAGATGGCCATCTGTGATTTGTATTCCAGCCAAGTGTGTTTTTGGAGGTTTTTGTGAGGGGTGGGGTTGGTTGGGGGCAGCACCAGGTTTTTGTGAGACTTTTATTGGCTGCTGGAGGATTAGGGGCCTCACCAGATATGTGATGATGTTTAGAACAAAGATGTGACATGGGTGGATGTCTTGGGCTCTGTTTTTAGGGCAACCCCCCCCCCCCCCAAACACAGGAGTGCTGCATAAAGTGAAACAAACGGGGAAAAAAAAAAAAGTGGGGTTCACATTTTAATGTTTATGTAAGAATATGCGTTCCCTCAGTGAACTAAAACACAAGGAATGATGAGAGTCTGCGTCTGCCTTATTAAATCACTCACCGTTCCAGGGATGACTTATTGTTTTGTAGGTTTTAAGGTGGCTAAATTAAATGCACTGTTAGTTTAATTGATACCATGGAGTTTGTCTACAGCTGGAATAAAGTAAGAATCCAATGTGTGACGTATGAATTCATACTGAATCGATAGGGAAAAGCTACAATTTATAGCTTTTTGAATCTTTTCATGGAAGAAAATGCTGTTTATAAAAGCAACAGACTGAATATGTTGCTTTAATGTTGGATTTATGCTTTTTACTACGACCAGGAAGCTGCTACCATACAAAAAGCGCGGGCCCATTAAGATATGCTAAAAAAAAAACTGGTGCACTTGTATTATCTTTCTGTCTTTGGTATAAGTTAATAATGTATGAACACAATTCCCCAAATATAAAAATGTTCTTTTATCCTTTATAAATGTGCATCAGCATGTGTTTTCCATGTCTTGTTGCAGCACCTCAGTGTCACCCGGGAATATACAGGACAATCATTCTCTGACTGACTGTTTCTTCATCCGTCACACTTCCGTCACAGCTAAAAATAGTCCTGAATTGTTACTGGAGGTGTGGCAGAACAGGGTTGGGGTTTTTTTTAAGCTTGGTTCATCTGTGGGTGGTGTCGCCGTGCTTCAGGTGGACGTGTGCCGTCCAGCCCCGGAGAGCCGGCGATTTAAATGTCTCTTTTAGGATTTTGTCGGACAGCAGAGGGGGGCCTGAGATACTTGTTCTATATTCCCTTGCTTTGCTCCTGAGTTCATTAACTACTTTTTTAAAAACTACTTTCTCTTTTATTTGTTTGTAATCTGGCTTTGGTTCCATTGTGTTTGTGTCTTCTTTTTGGGAATCTCAGGCCTAACCAGGGTTCTGGTTGGCATTGAATTTGTCATTAAGACACAAAAAGAGCCACAATCTAGTGAATCAACCATGAACCATCATTATTTTCAGACTTAAACACTAAAACAATTCCAAAAAACAGAAATACTATAAAATGAACCCTTTTAATCTATCACTCATTCTTTCATGGATGCTCATAAAGAAAAATCTGTCTTGGAAAAGAATTCCTGAAGCAATAACAGACGGGGTGACTGCACTCGTTCAGTAACAACACATCAGCTCTGGAGTTGGGTTCAATATTTTGCTCCCAAGAGCTTCACCAGAGTGGGTGCGGGTGAAATCCATTGGGACGCCTGTCCAATTATGTGGAGATCCAGACAGCGAGAGCTTCTGTCTTGTCTTCTTGTGATACTGGTTTAACCAGCTGGACAAGTTGGAGAGCAGCTCTGAGCATGTTTTCACATGACAAGCTGCTTCAAAGTCAGGTGGATGATGTAAGTTCTAAGAACTTTGTCTTTTATTTTTTTAAATTATATGAACTGGAGTTCTTTTTACACTCACTAAACACACACAAGCCAGAGTAAACACACACACACACACACACACACACACACATACACACACACACACACAAAGGGCCTGTAGACTTGTAAATAATGGAGAGATGTTGGAATGGAGGGCAGTCACCTAGCAGCGCCTTAGGAGCGGATTGTTTTGGTCAGTGTCTTGCTCAGGGGCACCTCAACAGCACTCAGGAGATGAACTGACACTCCTCCAGCTACCACTTCGCTCCAGAATTTTCGTCCACATTGGAATTGAACCTACCACCCTCCGTTCCTCAGGTTGAGTCCTTGTAGACTGAGCTCAAAAATCTGATCCTGAGTCTGTGGCAGTTTTTGTAAAGTTAGTGTGGATTCTTTATTTCTTTGATTTATTCCTGAAACTGCTGTTAAGCCTGTTTTCATTTCTGTGACTTCTGGAATTCTCATGACTTGTATATTATTATTGAAACTATTGTGAGCTCTGCCACTGATGCTTGTGCGAGTGAAGAAGCAAGCCATTAAAGATCTAAGAAGAACTTTATCCTTGTCTCCACCTAGCTGAGCAGCATCAGCAAAGCCATCAACACCACTGAGACGCCTGTGAAGGAGAAACATGCACGGCGTATCCTTTGGAAAAAAAACAACTAAATTTTAAGAGTGTTCCATCCTGATGAGAACATGTTGTGTGGTATTTCCTCCAATGGTTGGTGCTTCCTAAGCTGAACAACAGGTATCATCCTGGGGACTCACAGGGAGAAGGGAGCGTTCACCTTCTGGTCCTACGCTCTGGGCTTCCCTCTGGCCAGCAGCTCCATCCTCAGCTGGAAGTTCTGCCATGTGCTGCACAAAGTCCTGCGGGACGGACACCGCAATGTAAGGCACCTTTTTGTACAATCTGTAATATTTTAATTTAAATTTAGTCGTGCTTTAGTAGAGTTTGTGAAGAGACATACAGTACATGCCTTTGATTTCAGCTCATCAGTTTTTCTTTTTATCTAGAATCCTCTTTTTTGCCTGAGCAAACCACATACATTCTAGCTTCACCACACTTTACAAATAAATTAACCATTAAAATTAGTTGTGCCTTTTTAATTCTTTGATTATCCTGAAAATTTCTTTTTTGAATTTCCCTGAAAGAAATTAAAATTAAGACCCTGATGGTCATCTTCTACAAAGTCTATATCAAAAACAACATTGCCTACTCTACAATCATAACTCATAAAAATGATGGATATTATTGAATACTGATGAATTTGTTGGTCAGTAATGTTTTTGGTTTTGGGTTTTTTTTCCATCTTGGTTGGGGAGGGTGGTTGTCAAATTCAGATAAGTGTTCATTCAAGCTTTCCTTTTCCCAGGTTCTACAAGACTGCATGAGGCATCACAGTTCTATAGTAGAAATTGGGAGGCTCTGGGTAAGACTTTGTTTGCATATGAATTTGAAAAGAATGCATTGGAAAAACATACATTTTTAAGCCAATGTATTTCATGTGTAATCCGAAATAACCTCCATTCAGTTAGAGATGAATGAAAGTTTAATTCTATTCTTAATCCATGTCTAGGCCAACCTCCATGATCGATATGGACAACTGGTGTCTTTGTATACCAAGCTACTTTGCACCAAAATGGAATTTCATACGAAGGTGAGAGCTTGACACCGCCTGCTACCAAGATGCACACAATTATTCTGGAAAATGCTTGGAATTCACCCTGAAAGGGAGAAGACACTAAACCTTCACAAATGTACCTCTGTAGTACTCGGATATCCCACCGAACCTGGAGGTCTCAGATGAAGTTCTGGAGCGTGCTGCAGGAACAGACATCAATAATGTGTGAGTTTTCAAATACTAAGTTTGTTTAGTGTTAAATCTTCATGAATGTCCGCCGCCCATTGGAAGAGAGAAACTGAAAAGTTCTACTCATTTAATTCAACAGCATCCTGTCGTTATTGGTTCCAAGAGGGGCCTCTTTTCTGTCTAACAAGGGTATCAACTTCTCTCCTGCAGGTTCCAGCTCACAGTGGAGGTGTTTGATTACATGGACACGGAGCTGAGGCTCGCTGAGACAGGTGAACGAAGCCTCCTCCTACCTTTCCTCTGACCTATTCTCCCAAAGATGAGAAACCTGAGCTGCAGTGAAAGGCTGGAGTCTGCTGACATTATCAATTCATGTGCAAAACCCAACGATCCTTGACCTGCCCGTTTTTACACTGTAGTCCATAGAAAAAAAAGCGGGGGGGATTCCAACCACTTGGCCTACTTATAGTATAACTCGTGATCTCCTGTTTGGCCCCAATTTGTTTAATGTGATGAGGAAATGCCTGCAATTAGAGGACATTCTGCTGACTTCCTGGGTCTGCAGGGTGGAGTCCCGGGATCGTGTGTCCACATGATAAACACATTTAGCAGCTGTGTTGTGGAAGATGTTTACTTATAATTACTGTATATTGAAGTTATTATTATTGCTACTTGATCAGTTTGCTTGATGCACAAGAAACATTCATGAGAAAATGTGCTTTGCAGATTTGGTGAATTCAGTGTGAGAGTCTCTACTGTCAACCAGAGATATCGGCTGGATTAATCACAGTGAATTACAGCATGGGTAAAATCAACATTGGTTCTGGGGACACTAAACGAACTGTGCTCCTACCCGTCTCTTCCAGTGCTCCGACAGCTCAACACATCTATCGCCATCTCAACCCTGACATCAGGCCAGTGTCGGTTGTCTCCACTCATCCAAGTCGTCCAGGATTGTAGTCACCTCTACCACTTCACCGTCAAGCTGCTGTTCAAGCTGCACGCCTGTAGGAGCAACTACTATACATTACATCATTTAGCTCACTCGTGGCCTGTAAAATCTGGGTGTATTGTTGCACATTAAGAGATTAAAGCCCAAGTCATGATCATTTACTCATTTAAAATGATTTTACCATTCTAAGCACGTTTTCAATTCCTTGCGTTTCAGGTCTCCCTGCTGACACCTTACAGGGACACCGTGATCGTTTCCATGACCAGTTCCACAGGTACGTTATCCACAGCCTTTCTCTGTTTGAATGCCACTGCATGAAAGAGAAGAGAATCGTTTTTTTTAACCAAAAGGAGAGTGCAACAAAATCCTGCCTCACCCAGTCCACGCAGCACAGCCGATGCAAATCATCACCCTCCCAGGCCTTGTCCTTTATGATGTGCGATTCTGTATCACTGTCACAACAATGACAGGATTTGGGAGGCAGTGGGATTAAATTCATTGCCAAGATTGTGTACTTCTGCTGTTGTGTTAATGCGTCACATGCCTTATGGGATATCGGGGATAAAACACATTGAGGCCACTGGTAACAAGTCTATGATTTATGACGCAAAACACATTTGAGTTTTTATTAAAATAATCTGCATTTTGAGCATTAATATCATGAGACAAGTAACACTTTGTCCCGTTTCCTTTAGTCTTAAGACTTTCTTCAATAGAGCCAGAGACATGATGTACTTCAAGAGACTGATCCAGATCCCCAAACTGCCTGATGTAAGAACACAAGCTCATAATCTGAATGCTGCTACTGATAGCTAAAAATTAGACATTTACAGGTATACATAGCCTGTTTTGTTGAAACTTCTAAAGATATTCTCATTAAGACTGTAGACAATTTTTTTAAACATTTATTAACGTAATGATGTGTTACAACTTTAACCAACTTCCACATTTTCCACATTTTCTTTCTCTCCTTTCCAGTCCCCTCCAAATTTTCTGCACGCAGCGTCACTGGCCAAACACGTGAAGCCAGTGGTGGTCATCCCAGAGGACGACGAACCGGAGCAACCGGACGACGACGACGATGACCCCGAGCCACTCATCGACATCGGCAGCGCCTCAGCATCCATGGTGGAGGCACAACCCCAGGTGCAGCACACAAGTCGCAGATGCATACTATATAGACTCCATCATGTGACTGCTCGTACAGCAGCACCCACACATTATGTAAGCTCATCTTTTCTTGTATTTTATTTCTCAGCAAGTGGACATATTTGATCAGACATTTGGACCTCCCAACGGAGGCTTTGATGACAGGTGAACTGGTGTGCGTGTGTGTGTGTATGTGTGTGTGGTGATCAGTTGGTTTTAATTGATATCTGTTGCAGCACAACATGACCGAGTTTTCTGTCTGGCAGGGATCTTCAGATTGAGAGTCTGAAGCGTGACCTGGAGTTGCTGAGAGCTGAACTGGAAAGAGTGAAAGCAGAGGTAAGAGCTTGAATAACTGAATGGAAGTGTTGATGCTGAGGTTTCAGTGTTTGATTGTTTTTTTTGTTAGTTTTTTTGGAATGTTCGTGTAAAAGGTGTGACGGCATTATTGTCTGTGTGCGAAGGAATCTGGATCATGTGTCGGGTGGCTGCAAACGGCGCTCCTGACATGTGAAATGTAGGAAGTAGCCTCTGAATAAGCCAAGAGTGTCCAGTGGATGGTTTTGACATCACAAATAAAATTCCACCTTCTGACAAAATTCTTCTCTGCAGAATAACATGCTTTATTCACTATTTTTATCACATGTGGGGTTAGGATCGTATTTGTAATCTTAAAATCAACACGTCTCATGAAACGAACGTTTCAGCTTTATGTTAACTGTTAAACAAACTGGATTTACAGTAACACCAGTGGGGTTATGACTAAAGCATTGGATTTGTAATCCTTTTCCCCGAAGGCTCAGCGCTACATCACCCAGTTGAAGTCCCAAATCAACAGTTTGGAGGCCGAACTAGAAGAACAGCGAGCTCAGAAACAACGTGCACTTGTGGAAAATGAGCAACTGCGCATGGAGCTGGAGGCAGTGCGTCGCCGCAATTCAGAGCACGAGAGCATAGAGGCCACGTTCTTTGAAGCAGAAAGTAAGATGTACAGTTGAAGCTCTCGTATACTTTTTCCAAAAAACAAGTTGCTGATGTGTGCACTCATTCCGTCATCTCCCTTTACTTTGCAGAAAGATCGCAGGCCACGGAGCAGCGATACAACAAGCTGAAGGAGAAGCACACGGAGCTGGTGGCCAGCCACGCTGAACTACTTCGGAGGGTATAAACAAGACTGCGGAGCAGTCCAAAGATATTTGTCTGATTTCTCCTGTCAGCACCTCTTGTGTGCGAAACACTAAATGCGTTCATGTGTCGACAGAGTGCAGACACAGTGAAGATGTTATCCGCCACCCAACAGACCCAGGAAGAGGTGGAAAGGACCAAACAACAGCTGACGTTTGAGATCGATCGAATAAGACAGGAATCCGACATGAAGGTTGGCGTTGTGATGATTTAACTGAATGAACACGGACGTGCAGACGTGATACGAGTTATGTAGTTTTTATCGTCGTTGTAGCTGGAGGAGCAGAAGTTTGAAATGGAGAAACTGAGGAGAGAGCTGGAAGAGAAGATGGCAGAGATCATGCGCATCAAATCGACTCTGCAGACCAGCGAGAAAGTGAGTAACGCGACACGTTAATCCATCATTTAGTATTTTTCATCCATTTCCATAAGCCTCTTCCTGGGTTTCCTCATTGCATCCTCTCTTTGCCCAGACGACTGAGCAAGTGAACAGCTCGATGACAGCTTTGCAGGCAGAGAAGGAGCGTCTGATGCGATCTATGAGTGAGAAGGAGGCAGAGTTGTCGTCCCTGCGCCAATCTGCACAATTGCAGCAATCGTCACTTCAGCAGGAGCGAGACAAGAGCAGCAGGGAGCTGGGAGAGCTGCAGGGCAAGCTGCAGGAGAAGGTCAGTGAACGTCTCATTCTTGTATTCATCAGAATTTTAGGTCTGCTCAGAATAAAGAATGCAAGCTCTTGGTTTCAATTCCTAACGGTTGTCAAATTATAATTTTGCCTAATCTCAAACATATTTTTACTCATCATACCCCAGGGATAGCTGCGTATAGTTGTACAGTGGCTGTTTGAATACTTGCAGTCACTTGAATTATTTGAATAATAATTGCTGACATTCTGTTTGCTTTTTTTTTTTTTACTCTATGATAAACACTGAACCAAACTGATAATGATTAGCTTTAAAGTAACCTTAGAAAGCATGCAGTCAGCAAGCAGGATGACACAATCTCGACAATGAGTGAACAGAGGAAAAGGAAGTAGTTGGGAGCAGGGTTCACTAGATTGACGCTGTGTGGGGTCGGTTATACCACAGTGACAAGATGATGGAATATTTCCATAGTCTTCCACTGATGACTGCCATGAAATGCATAGTTTTTTAAGCACTTTCTGAAATCATGTCATCCTGAGTGAATGTTCTTTTTGACACACATAGAGGTGAAACATGAACAGAGAAGGAAAAGATCTAATGAAATTTAGTTAAAAGAAAGCTATGATGATATGAAATAATTTCACAAGAATCGGAGGTAGAAAAATTGAGAGCAGTACAATGTGGGTCATCAAAGAGAATTGTGCAGGTCTTTAAGGACTGATTCATTTCAATAAATCTCACTATCGTAGAAACCATATTCTTAGCAGGTGCTTTATGTTTCCTGCTTTATAAGGATGTGTTAACAGACGCGTATGTTTTCTTTGAATCCTCAGACAAGTCAGGAGGAGCAGCTGAAGCAGAAGCTGCTGGCCGAGCAGTTTGCTCTGCTGCAGGGAACGGTCACCGAGGCTGAGAACATCATCCAAGATGCTGTTGCTAAAATAGATGATCCCCTCCATATTCGCTGCACCAGTTCTCCAGGTGAGACCTCCACTGTCTCATTGTTACTTCAGACATAACTTGAGATTCAAGACAAAAATGAGGTCATATTTGATGTGTTTTGAAGCTGAACTAAGCGTTTATTCATCTGTTTGTTTCCTAAACACAGATTACCTCATAAGTCGGGCAGAGGCTGCACTGGGCTCCGTGGACAAGGTGAAAAGGGGCCATGCAGATTATCTGAGTAACATGGGTGGTAAGTTCGCTCAGACCTCATGACATTTTTGTTCTCTATTTACATTTGATAATGTGACAATCTGCTCTCTGAATGTTTGTTCTTCTAACCAGATGCTGGTAGCCTGGTCAGAGCCCTGACGCAGTTCTCCCACTTGGCTGCGGATACAATCGTCAACGGCAGCGCCACTGCACACATGGCACCCACTGACCACGCAGACCGTAATGATGTTTTCTTCTTTTGCTTTCAAACTTAACCTGCAAATTTTTCTATTGACATTTTGAAAAGTGTTAATGCAAAAAAAATGCCAACTGATTTTTTTTGCCATTTCACCCTCTGCAGGACTGACTGAGAACTGCAGAGGCTGTGCCACGGAGAGTCTGCAGTTCTTAAAAGACCTTAAATCCAAGATCAGCCTCCAGAGGGCGGACCCTGCCTCAGTTCGAGTCATCATCCAGAGGATCCTTCACTTGGGCCAGGTGAGTGACACCAACAGGATGTGGCACTGCTCGACTCTGCAGAAAAGTATTGATAAATTATTGTCAGACGATCTAGTCGCCTCCCATTCGTCTGTATAGAAATCATCGCTGCAGGCGTCGTTGCTGAAGCTGCACTGTGTGCAGTAAAGTAATTGAGGTTAGCTGTAAATAAAGAGGCAGATGCTGGGTAATGCTGTTTATTCACAACTTGTTTCTAGGGCAGTGAGGTAAAAATCTGTCAGCAATCCAGCAGCCATATAAATATGAGACGAATGTGCAGCAGTATATTTTTGTCCCTACAAGGGATCAACCGCAAATATGTGAAAAACAGATTTACTTGATATCAGTTTGTGTGTTTGATACTGATGTGTAATCTATTTGAGCAAAGCTCTATTTTTACACAACAGTCACCTCCACAACAGTCAAGATAAAAATGTGCACCTAATAATTGTTCTCTTGCTGAATTTGTTGGGGCATGGGTGCAGAAAACTAAACAGACAACCCTAGCGACTATTCACCTTTGGTGGAATTTTGCTCGATGGCACTTTTTTTTTGTCTCTCTTATTAAATCAAGGAGTTGCGACCCAAGGGTATGGATGTCCGTCAGGATGAGCTGGGAGATCTGGTTGAGAAGGAAATGGCTTCAACATCAGCAGCTATCGAGGAGGCGGTTCGCAGGATTGATGTAAGTGACGCAGAGCTCACCTTAACATTCTTTAATGTCTTGTAATGAATTCACTGATAATTTGATAATTTATCTGAGCAATGTGATGAATTGTTTTGTCTTCAGGAAATGATGAATCAGGCACGAAAAGATACATCAGGAATAAAATTGGAAGTGAATGAAAGGTTTGTTCATTTTCTGGTGCTTAATTTATCGAAATTAAGTTAAATACCAGCCAATAACTGGGTGCATCTGTTAAATTAGATCTGTTACATTTTGGACTGTCTTATTTGGCCCATATGTGTAAAACTTAAAGCTAAAAATTATTTTTTTTCGTGTCAGTGTTTCTGTTTTGCTTCTCTTGTTGAAGGGTGTTTACTGGAGAATCAAACACAAGCAATAAATTACTGGATTTTTTTCTCAAATAGTATCTCTCTTTCGCAGAATCCTCAACAGCTGCACAGACCTAATGAAGGTATTGATAAATTTGAACTAATAAATTGTTAGCTCATAGTCTATATGCTATTTTAATCTACATCCTAATGTTCATATGTTGACGTATCTCCTTCTCTTTCCCTTAGGCCATCCGCATGCTGATCATTGCATCTACAGATTTGCAAAAGGAGATTGTTGATGGTGGGAAGGTGAGTCACAGGGTTCAAATCTAAAACTGGTAAACTGTTTTATCTTTGAATATTCATCTTTTTGTTTCTGAGATCCAACCAGTAATGGTTCAGTTCCATTCAGGAAATACAAGACTAACTGTCCTGTTGTTTTGCCTGTTAAGGGTGCAGCCACTATTCAGGAATTCTATGCCAAAAACTCTCGCTGGACGGAGGGACTTATCTCTGCTGCCAAGGCTGTAGGATGGGGAGCCACAGAGATGGTGTAGGTTATACATACGACACGTATTTTAAAAGCATCAAATTTATATCTTATCCTTTTAAACACTAATATCAATTCATGGCTCATACTGTAAACAAATGACCTACTAGCTGAAATGGGTGCTAGCACTTGAAACACAGTTTTCCTGCTTTTCATTTAATATATTTTCCTTCTTCACTGTGACGTCAATGTAGATGAATTTGTTTTCTAGGATGCTACCTACTGCTGCAGTGCTCAGCTGGAATCTGTGGTGTTTTTACTGTCCTCATGTTTGCATAGCTAACATGAAAACACATTCAAGTAGTGGCACTTCAATGAGACAACGTGAAAATATACACACACACACACACACACTCGCAAACCCAACAACTGCAGATCATGCAGAAACACGTTAAACCGTTATTAATTAGTGACAAGCTTACACAGCATGTTGACTACAGGTAAACTAATTTTCCTATTTTTGAAATCAGTGACTGATTTTACATGAAATCAGAGAATTTAATCCGATCGTGTGATTTAATGATTTTATAGTGGTATATATCAGGCCTAAAATGACTGTTGTTTTATGAAATAAAGTGATACGTGTATTTATCTACTTCCTTACAGAGAGTCTGCAGATAAGGTGGTGCTGCACACGGGCAAATACGAAGAGCTGATCGTCTGCTCCCATGAGATCGCTGCTAGTACAGCACAACTGGTTGCTGCTTCAAAGGTACTGGACTAATTTACTGCCAAACACGCAGCAAATTAAGATTAATTTAGTGATTGTCAATGTAAACAGAGCTCTCTTTTTTATGTAATTAGTTTCTGTAGATCTGTGTCATCTACTCTCACACAAGTTCTGTTTTCTGCACTCAGGTGAAGGCAGACCGAAGCAGTAAGAGGCTGACCGTTCTCCAGCAGGCGTCCCGTCGCGTGAATGAAATGGCAGCTAATGTGGTGGCCTCAACAAGGACAGGCCAGGAAAACCTAGAGGAAAAAGGTGACTACACTTCATTCTGTGTCTGTCATCATTGTAGACTCGGATGAGCTGTCAAAGGACTTCTTTTCATTCAAATACTTTGTGTGCAGATACCATGGACTTCTCTGGAATGTCCCTCATCAGGTTGAAAAAAGAAGAAATGGAATCACAGGTAAGTTGTCACTGAAACGGACTTTAAAAAATTTTTTTCTTTATTTATCACATAACATTTGTTGTTTTTAAACTATAAACCTTAACTTGGACATTTTACAGGGCATACTGCTAAGTTGGGTTAAAGTGTTAGTGAAGTGGAGGCAGGTATCCTGGAGATGCTGTTTTACCCACCTGCCGGCCCTCATTTATATACCCCAGCCAAGTCGATTTGTAGATTATGATGCATGCGCTAGTTGTGCATATGCAAAAACAAATGAATGTCGGACCACGTGGATTAGATCCCTACTACAGTATTTTCCGCACAATAAGGCGCACCTAAAATCCTATATTTTTCTTACAAACCCTCAGTGCGCCTTATAATCCGGTGCGCCTTATATATGGATTAATATTAATATTGGTTAAAAAAGGGATCGCTGAAAAAAATCCGGCAGTCTGGCCGCCAGTCATGCCGCACTCCGCTACCAGGGGCACCCTCACAAGGCACTCGGGCCCATGCCCCCTAACAACGGTAGTCAAGGGGCATCACCGAAGTGCCGCTCTCACTGACCTGCTGTCTGACGGCAGAGCAGCCTGCGGAGATCACCTTACGTAGCAAAAAATAAGGAACTTTCATCAATTCTATTAATAAAGTTTGACCGACTGACTGATCTCAGTATTTCCCAACTACTGTGGCACCGGAAATAACCCACTTTAAACTTAATTTGTCCCAAACATGCTATTGTCGAGTGTCAGTGCAGTTATCTGGTATGTAGTGACGGTCCATTCTATTAGTTTGCGGAAACACACGGAGAAACTGGCATCAAGGTGAATGAAAGACCCTCAAAACTGAACTTCCAGCCTTTTCTGAAATTTCAAGAGCAGTCACTGCTAGACAAAGGTGCCTGGTGTGCTGCACTGATTTGCAAATGTAGTTGATAGCTAAAAAAACACGTTACGGGGGCTCGGGGGGGGCACACTTAGGCTTGTGTATTCTGTCTGGCAGCAACGTACTGATGCCAAAGTGATCAAGCGATCAGGTTTCCTTGATGAGGCTCAGAATGGCCTCATTGAAATAACAATAGGGCCATTCACAGCTGATTAAAGGTACTCACAGTCATGAATGCTCTAGCTAGTGGACGGATAGCGCAACTACAGCCACTAGTTTTTTAAAATCTATTTCAATTTTTTTTAATATATCCGCCTATAATCCAGTGCACCTTATAGTGCAGAAAATACTGTATTCTCATTTCACAATAGTATGTTTTTTGTGCAAATGATTTGATATAGAAGTTGTTTAATTACGGTAAACTAACAGAAAAGGCATAAATGGTTACAAAAGGCCCTTTTGCAACCATCCATAACAATTTGCTGTTTTCCAACCTTTCAGGTGAAGGTGCTGGAACTAGAAAGTCACTTGGAGAATGAGCGCGTGCGGCTGGGCGAGCTGAGGAAGAAGCATTACGAGTTGGCTGGAGTTCCTCTTGAGCAGGTTTCTGAGGGGAACGGCGACTCCTTCTCGCTGCCTCATTCTGCCAACATGTCACCAAAACACACCAAACCGGCGATCATGAGGAAACCGAATTTGGCCCAAAAACCCCACTTACCACCAAAATCCTTGGTAAGGACTATGAATAAAGGTTATGTTCTGTAATTTAAGTTAGAAAACATGATTTAAACTGATAATTTTTGTCTGCCTTTTTCTTCTGTATGTTACAGTATAAATAATGTCTGAGCAGAAGAAGAAAATGCTTCATGATGACGAGTCGGATTAACCAGAAGAAGATTGCCTTTTTTTAAACAGTTTTTTTGAGTTGCATGCTGACAATCCTCTGCTGGATTCTGCATCTCATTTTTTCTTTCTTCTTTTCTGTTTTACTATGTTTTGCCAAAGTGGACCAAAAGCCTTTTTTTTTTTTTTTAAATCCTTGATGTCAGTAAACAAAATGCAGTCAATATCTTTTTTTAAAAGACACATTCACAAGTCGTCCTGGCAGAATGCCTTTAATTTTTGTCTTTGGCAAAAACAAAAAAATAGCTGATAGTAAACTACTAAGCTGTGTAATTCCCCCCCCTCTAATTGGTGTAACAAAAATTTTAGACGATCAAGCGTCAAATGCTTTTAGATTTCAAAACTTGATTATGATCAGCATACCTTGTACTTCTGTCTCAATAATTATGATCAATTAACACAATTTTGCACACTTTTTTTAGACAACATTTCCAAGCACATGTTTTTCCTCACACTATATACTATTTATGTTGTGGTGGGTGCAGAAGGAAACTGGGGAATCGCATCATGGAGTTTTCATGTCACTGTTAAAGTTTTATATACCTCTGGGTTGACCATTGTGATGGGCAGTGTTTCTTTTAAACAGCTTTCTTTCTCCACAGTATGATTGTCTCAGAGGCCTTGAAAATATACTGTACAAATACATTGGATCATACAGTCTGTGTAGGAGTGTGAAACCAGAATCATCTGTTGAATGTCTGTTTTTAATTGCTAAAATGTTGTGTTAAAGCAGCGAATTTTGTGCTTGTGCACAAATATTGGATGGTGGCCTCCAAGATTATAAAAAGCTGCTTTTAGGTTGAAATTTTAAGGTTTATTAATGTACAGAATAAAGGTTTTAATCCTCTATGCCTCTGGGTGCTTTACTTACAGGGTCTTTAAATGCATCTTTTTCTATGTTCTGTCTTTCCTCAGTTTGAAATGTCTTTATACACATAGATCTATTAATATACAGTATTTTAGTAATGGTGGTTTCTCCGTGTAAAGAATGTAAATGTCAAACAAATGAACAATAAATGTTTGATTTAAAGTCCCGTCGCTTTTTAATTTTTTTAATCATGTTCGGGATTTGTGAAGAATTCAAAGAAAAACAACATTCAGAACTTTTGTATAAAATGTGTGAAGATCCCCAGAAATCCCGGTCATGTTTGATTTGTGTTGAATAAACTCCTCTGGATTTAGAGGAAAAGATTTTTCTACAACTTATGTTTACTTCATTCAACACAAATAAAATGTGTTTGTGCTACACACTGAGTGCCGGCAACTAAAGTTAAAGAAGAATGTAAAATCAAGACATGCGCAGTAAGGCTTTCAGTCACCATGAACTGTACCGCTGTGGCCTTTAAAAGCAGTTGGAATTAAAAGTTTTAATACAGAACGCTTCTATAGCTACCCGCCGTTATAACTCCTTATTTTACTGCTTGAACATATTTTAACTTTATATTATGTGAATCAAATCCGAGGCATCAATCACAATCTTTCACTACACAATAATAGTAGTTTTGATATAGACGTCGTATTTTTAAGGTTAATTTATATATCCGAGTTTTCGTAGGTTCTTGAACGCACCACTAAAGGTGTCCCGTTTTAGACAGGAGTTTAAACTGTCAACAAGTCCTCTGCGCGTCCCGGCACGCTTCAGCTGATCTATGATCGGTCCTTCCGCGGTAACCGTGATTCTCCGCTGTGTGAGGGGAGAAACCGTCATGTGGACGGTCGGATGGTTAAATTAAACAGAAAACAAACATGGAAACGTGCGTCATTCCAGCGCTGGACAGACCCGCGGTGGAGCTGACGGTCGTGGACGTGTACGACATAGCGGCGGTTCTCGGACAGGACTTTGAGCGGCTCATCGACACGTTTGGATGCGAGTCTGTAGTCGGTGTGGTGCCCAAAGTCGTTCGGGTCCTGGAGCTGCTGGAGGTGCTGGTTTGCCGCGGAGCCGCTGCGCAAGAGGCCGAGGAGCTGCGGAGGGAGCTGGATCGGCTGCGCCAGGAGCGCATCGAGCGCCTGAGGCAGGAGAGGAAGCACCAGGAGGTCTGGCTCCACACGGGATCACTGAATGAACGGGACTCCGTGTGTGTTCTGTAGGATAGAAGTCGATCTTTGCATTTCATTAAAAAAATATTCTGTCACAAAGATCCCGTTGCATCATCACAATGCGATGATGCAATAGAAGAAGAGCAAATCGAATATTTTTATACTTAAATCATTCACTGGCTAATCGATCATTTAATCAGTATAGCCGTATTTATAATAAGAGGTGGGTGTTACATACTCTATTTCTATTTTTTCATAAATAAACACCAAATGTTATTTATGTTATGGTGGGCACCGAAAGAAACAGAGTGTTCTTTATACAGTCAACTAATCTTCTTGCAGTTATAAAGTGATCTTACTGTAGAGTGTGTCATCAGGAAAAGGAAAACCTGGTGCTTCTGGGGGCTTATGTAGTCAACTCACCTCATTTCTTGGCACATTTTACCAAATATTCAACATTAATCTGATTAAAGACTCTTGGTGGTGGTGGTGGTCAATTTTTTGTATTATGTTTTGCTATAATACATTATATTTGTGCAATGTGGTGTGATCAAGGAGTGTAGTAAATATCTTGAATAATATGACTGAACACATTGATGTGCTATCATAATCACAGGTAATTGTCAAAGTAAAGACAGTGTCACTGAGGAAAAGACAGGAGACAGAGCTGGAGGTAGCAGAGATGAAGATGCTGAGGTTCTCTCTGGGAGTGACCAGGAAGGATAGGATCAGGAATGAGTACATCAGAGGGACAGCACATGTTAGAGGTTTTGGAGATAAAGTCAGAGAGGCCAGACTGAGATGGTTTGGACATGTCCAGAGGAGAGATAGTGAATATATTGGTAGAAGGATGCTGAGTTTTGAACTGCCAGGCAGGAGACCTAGAGGAAGACCAAAGAGGAAGCTGATGGATGTAGTGAAAGAGGACATGAAGGTAGTTGGTGTGAGAGAAGAGGATGCAGAAGACAGGGTTAGATGGAGGCAACTGATTCGCTGTGGCGACCCCTGAAGGGAAAAGCCGAAAGGAAAAGAAGAAGAATGTGTGTTGTTGTGTTGACACACACATTCCTTGTTTCCTGTGAAACAAGGAATCACCTTCATTGAATCCAAATGTAAAGGTAATAAATAATACACGAATTAAAAAAAACCCTCAGGCAACTGATAATGGAGGGGCTAAAATCATGATTGTGGTTGACTTTGTCGTGCCGTCATGTTTGTGCAGCCACTGTGTGTTAACACTGGGGTTTTCTGTTGTTTTTGTCTCTCCTTTGCTTAGGAGTTGGAGCTGGTGGAGGATTTGTGGAAAGCAGAGGTTCAGGACCTGCTGACTCAAATCACTCATTTAAAAGCTGAAAACAAGAGGCTGGTGCAGAGCCTCCCTCTCAGAGAGTCATCTATTGTCGAGGAAGATGCGGGGAAACAGGACGGTGTGTATAGACAGCTAAATGTTGGGAGGTTTCAGGCCGACTTAAGGAATAACTACATTATTTTTACAAACTTATTATTAATTATTGTCTGTGATTTTTCAAGCTTTTCTGCTGGATTAGGGTTCACCACACTGATCTAAGTATTTTTTTTAATGCAGCGTCATGTAATGACTCTTGATGCTAAATACATTTGACCTTTGTAGAGAATCCCTGTGCAGATTAAATCTATTCCATATGTGTGGATCATTCTGCAGATTTCCGTCACACTGATCAACCATCTGGTGAATGGTTCCGATATATACCCCATATAGTCACGTGGGAATATACAGTACATGCTTGATGCTTCATGCTTGAATGTTGATGGAAAAAAAGTCTGTAAGGCGAGACAGCCAGGAGCTTGTAAAGGAGACTATTTTTGAAGCAGACACTTCCCTGAGACTTCCATGGTGGTGGCAGCTATAGTTACTGTCAGGGTCACAATACTCAAACATCCAAATGAGTGTCTGCTGAATGAGCTCAGTAGTCTGCTAACTAACTCTTTTTTGTTTAGGAGATAAATTAATGGTGTTATAAATGCTTAAATGATGCTTAAATACCTTTAAATTAAAAGGAAATTTCTTAAAACTTACGTAAAGTGTTTTAAACGCCCTAAAATGAAGGAAATCTCAGGAATGTGACTTTCTCTTGGCAGCCTCTTGCTACATTGCACAAATGTTTCAGTGCTTTCTTATGAAACCCACAGACATGTCAGAGAATGAGAGGCAAGCCACGAAAAAGTTGCAGGACTTGGTGGATAAGCAGAGGGAGGAAATCCGGGCTAAAGACCAGGAGTTGACACTGAAAAACAAAGACTTTGAAGCGGTGAGATTGTATGTTTTACATTTTCTGGCACCTGACTCCTGAGTTGACAGTTTGAACACATTTTGTTAAGTCATGATAAAAAAAAATTGTTTTTTAGGTCCATATGCAGCAGCAGCGGCTGCTAAGAGTCAACCAGGATCTGCGTCACAGGATAGAAGTGATGGAGGCTCAGGGGAAAGCGCTGATTCAGCAGAGGGTGGAGCTGGAAGTCGCCGGTCAGGCACAGCGGCAGCAGCTGGGTTCTCTGCAGCTGGAGGTCACGAAGCTGAAAAGGGAGCTGCAGGGGTGGGAACTGGAGAGGGAGGTGACTGACGTCATAGGACCCTCTCTTAAGACATCTGGAATGTCATCGCCTGCAAAGATGGATGTAAGAAGAAGGATAAGTTTGTAAAACTAATTTTTCCTGGTTCATGTCACACAGCTCCACAAGGTTTAATGGAAATTGGCTTGTTAGTTTTTAAGTAAATGCGGAAAATGTCAGAAAGAAACCCCATCAAACCTTCAAGTTTTTGAAAATCCACTTTGTAGTTTATGCTTTGTGTTAGCAAATAGACAAATGAACACAGTAGCAAAAATAAGTAATTAGTTTGGAACTGTTCTTGTGGTTATTTAGATACGTGTTGGCAGTTTTAGAATTGGTAAGTGGGTGTTTTTGGTTCTTGTTAATCCAGTCTTCTGCAGTCCCACCATCAAACTCCATCATCAAACCGAGTTCGGTGTGGGCAGAGTGTGGCGGGGACCCTGACTTCTTGGCGAGCTGCTTTGAGTTTGTCGAGACGTCCTCTCCTCTTCCAACGTCATCAAACATAGAAAAGTCTTCCCCTCTTCCGGTGTCATCAAGCACAGAAAAGAATAATGGAGTGGATGTAGATGAGGCCTTGTTTCTGGTAACACATGCTTCACTTTGCACACATTTTTACAACAATTCCAATTGAAGCCTATTATCAATCTAAAAAAAAAGTTTTAAACCTGCTTTACTTAAGCATACAGTGTTGTTTTTCCTCCTTTTTTATTATTATTTTGCTTAATTTCCTTTTAGGTTTCTGCCAACTCTATTGATGAGCAATCACACATCTCAGGTCCACATACGCCCAAAATAACTGCTTATGAACTGCTTATAAAAACATTTCTCCACTTCAACATAACAAACATTATAATTCCAAATAGTTCATTTTTGTTTTCTGATAGTTAAAAATAAATCAATAGAAAGAAACAAAGCGTGCAATTGTGTCTCTCAGCTGTTGCTTAATGCAGACTGACTGTTTCATTACACGAGTCCGAGACTTCCAATGCTTTGCGTTGAAATTGCTGAATGTGTCCTTTGAATGCAGAAGATTTCGACGGAGACAGAGCCCGACGAGGAATCAGACATGCAGGATGAGGGCTCAGATGAACCACACTTCACCCTGCAGGAGCTGCGAGACGTCTTGCAGGAGAGAAATGAACTCAAGGCCCAAGTGTTCATGCTGCAGGAAGAGCTGGCATATTACAAAACGTAGGTGATTCCTCAATAAGCTCTTAGTTGATTAATGACTGGTGCAGAAGTTAAAGAATTACCTCTTCCACATCCCTCAGTGAGGAGTTTGAGGATGACACCGACTCCACTGTTTTTACTCCAGCTTCTTCTCCATGTTCCGCTTCCAATGACCAGCCTGAATCAGGAATTAGACACCTGTGAGTAACAAAACTGAGACCCAAAGAAGTGTGTTGGACTTTGAAGAAACTTTGGTTAATTCACAGCATCAAATTATAGACTTTTTCCAAAAAGATTATTTTGGGAAAGAAATTGCCGCATTAAATTCTGAAAAGTTTATCTGTTCAGTCTGATCACATTTGTAAAGTCCGGTACAGCTGCCTGATTTAATAGTCTCATCTCCATAAATGTTAGCAGTGGACTAAACTGGGAGTTAGGTGACATGTGCTCTTTGATCAATTTAGTAACGTCACAAAGACAGAGATAACTATAACTAGGGGCTGAATTTGGTGTCATGCCTTTGAGCAACTTCTGAGGGTATGGAGGGAGTCCAGTTTATGACAATGTGACTTTTAGGTTCTTTTTGATAGTTTGACAAAACCATCACAAACATTTCTACCAACGAGGTCTGCATCGTTGGTAGAACCAGCAGTGTTTGATTACTCCTGTGACACAGTTTGTGTCTAATTTATGTCTTACTAAGCACATTAAAATAAAGAGTGCTTGCTTTGGTGTCATGTGATATTTTAATAGTGAGTTTCACTGTGGTTCAAAACATTTACTGATCACAACAGTGATGAAGATTTTTGTCTTCTCTGATTCTACATTGACAGGATCTTCACTGCCATAATGCCGATGGTGGCGGCCGGTTTGATTTCAGATGACCCGACACTGATGCCAATCAGAAGACTTTTATCTTCTACATGACCTGGAGTTCTGAATCTTTAAAATTTAATTTCCACACCACAATTTGTTCATTTCTCTCATCAGTTTATCAAACATATGTCACATTTGGCTAATGGCTGCATTGCCATATAAAGAATCCACTCTTATTACTACAGATGTCTACTTTTGCAGTACATTTAAAAATCAATTATCAGACTGTTTTTATGTGTTTTATCAGTGTTTCTAATCTATGTTTTGTTCATGGGATGCCAAAGGTGAAAAGTATTTTTTATGGTATAAATGTATTATAACAAAGTATAAAGTTTTTATTTTATTTTAAATTGAGCATTAGCATTAGCAGTTGTGTCTGCCTAGTGGATTCCAAGATGTATGTGTTTCTGAGGATGTTTTTAAAGTAGAACTGGATCAACATTTTATCTGTTTTGCATGAAAGGAAATTCGACAATTGGGGATAATTTTAAATAAGCACAATCAGCTTTGTGCAAACAGTAGAGCAAGTATATGTGAACCACATATACTTGTTCTGCTGTAACCACTCTCTGTGACCTACACCAGTAGGCTATGGGAACTTAAATAAATAGTATTATTTGTTGTAAAATACTTCAAATAAGAAACTATGTGTATTGGATTTCCTCTGTAACATCATGTTTGCTCAAAGTTAATGTAATAAAGATTTATTTTTCATCTTTTTGATATTCATTTATTGCTGTATTGACATAACAATTTATAGCAGTAGTGGAGGTTGTACGGTATGTTCCAGCTGTGACATTAAAAACCCCCAAAACTAATTCATATATATGTGATTATCTGGACATAGTTTACACTTATGTAGACACGAATCATAAATGGGTTATTTTAATATATAGAAAACTATAAATCTGAAACTTGAAAAAAAAAACCCACATTAAAAATACCAAATCACTTGTTTTTTTTATTCTTTTCCACTCACCTGACTCTCACAAGTTGATAAGTGACAGTCACACGCCTTCCGACGCCTATACCACCCGGTTTCCCGTCGGTGAAGAGGAGCGGTAGTTCTCTTGCCGTGTGTATCATCTTTGTGCTTACCTGTCGCTAGGAGACTCCCCCCTCCTTCGATCGGGCAGACGCTCACGCCATTGGCGGATGAGTGATGGAGGGGGGAAGTGCTACCTTCTGACCGTAATAAAGTTGAATCCCAACACAAAAACAGGGGGACGCTATTCTTTTAGACAGTCAGAGGCGACAAGTTGACTTTATTGAGCCGTTCTTACTCTTTTGATGGAGTTTGGTGTCATGGAGTTCGGTGAAGAGTCGTCTCCAGCTCTGGCTTTCGAGAAGGACGCGTTTGAGCTGACGGTGGAGGATGTCTACGACATTTCCTATGTGATCGGACGAGATTTGTTGAAAATTAGCAGCTCGGGTGAAGACGTGTCTGACTTACAGTTCAGAATAGTCCGAGTTTTGGAAATGTTGGAGACCGTGGTGAATAAACACAACTTGTCTGTGGAGGAGCTGAAGATAGAGCGGGACAACCTGAAGAGAGAGCTGGACCGGATCATCATGGAGACATCGTCTGAGCAGGGAACGGTGAGTGGCAGCCGGTCTGGTCCTCTACCCCCATAGCAGACTTGTACAGATGCTTTTTCTTCTAAAAGGCAACAGTAGGACCGAACCAAATGGTGGTGGACCTCACAGACCCAAACAGACCGCGCTTCACCTTGGAGGAACTGAAGGAGGTTCTGCAGGAGAGGAACCAGCTGAAGGCTCAGCTGATGGTGGCCCAGGAGGAGCTGCAGTACTTCAAGAGGTGAGAAGCTGCAGTCCACTGCCAGTGATGTGCTGTCCACCTCCATCGTCACACCTGAGGACGTCAGAGAACAAGGAACACGTCATGATGTCGTCCAATAAAAGACAATGTTTAACTGAAACCGTTGCTGAATCAGCACATCCCATAATTTCAACAAGACTAAACATTGAATGTGTTACAGAAGCGAGGTTTAGAAGTACAGTACAGGTGAGCTGTACAACACTGGATCGATCAGACATATTAACATGTTATTAATGGATAGTCTTATGTTAATTTTATTACATCCCGCTTCAAAGCAATGCTGTATTGCAATCGTCAGTGTTCGTGTGTTCGTCCGTTCGTTCGTTAGTCCACCAAATATCTTCGCAACAGTTGCAGATAAAAAGATGAAACAAAAAACACATTACTTGGGCGGCAAGGGGATGAAAATGAAGTGATGACCTTGACCTTGAGAAAACTAGGTCAAGGTTAAATTTCAACTTTTGTACACTCAGGAACAAGATAGAAAGACGAGGGAGAAGGCCAGAGTGAATAAGACCATAGAGGTCTTAGCATTAGGTCAGAGCATTAGAGTTTTGATCTTTGACCACTGCAAGTAGGTCAAGGTAAAATTTTGAAGTCAGGGGTGTCGCGGGATGTTGCAGTCTGTGACTGCATTGGGTGTACTTAATAAAATGTATTTATATTAGAGACCAAACACAAATTTATGAGTCTCAAGGAGCAAAAAATGCTTTGCACCAGATTTAGTTTAAGCCCGTTTCTTCTGGTAGTTCCTGGGCAGGTGAAACTACTAAGCAACCAAACACACACACACACACACACACACACACACACACACACACACACACACACACACACACACATTACACTTTTCATATGAGCGAACTCTGTTGAGTAAAGTCAGTTGGACTTCTAGGAAAAGCTCGAAGTCGTTTCTCCTCTTCAGTTCTGAGCCTTTTAGATCCTGGACAGTTTAAACCAACTGTAGACAGACTGATATTAATATTACTGCTTTCATTATATCCATGCTCTAATCCATATCCATGTTGACCATTACCTAATGGTTAGATGATTACTCTGTAAATACGTATACAACCATATTGTAATATAGTGGGTTTTAAAAAAGGCTTTATTCTGGTGCAACCTTTTCCATTTTTAATGTACGTTAATCTTATTTTTTAACAGTAATTGTAATTTTGAAGCATAGGAACAAATTTTTTTTCAATATCATGAATAACTTCACATTAAATTATCTTACTGACCATAAAGTGCTTCTTCCTTCCACAGTGGGGTCCTCCCACAGGCTGAACCAGCCATGGTGGAGGTGGATCTGGGAACACCAGCAGCTACAGAAGACAGTCCAGCCATGATAAACGATGCAAAAGAGGAAAAGAGGACTATAGGCAGATTGTGAGTAATAAGATTGTTTGTTTTACTTAATACAGAAGTGTTTATCGGCAGACAACAGAGATGTGATCTGATAAAAGCTGCACAAAATTCAGAACAGTTCTTCACCGTTTTTAGCTCAACACCTCATGTGAGTAGGTCTTGAGAATATTCACAGCAGAAACCACGTGATGTTGAAGTCCGTTAGTAGAGAGATTGTCCTCACAGCCCGTCTCCTGTCCCATAATTGTATACTTGTGACCAAATGAATTCATGCTAATGCCGAGGAGGTTTGTGTGAGCAGTGAAACAGAGAGAGAAACTGGCAGTCTGCCTGCCAAACGACTGCTGCTGTCAGTAATTACAGGCTGCAGTGACTCAATGTTGTTTTTTGCACTGAAACTAGTTTTGTTCCATTTTCACTCTTATATGCTAAGAAACAAAATCTTGAAGCTTATTCTGAACCTTTTCTTTTTACAGGTTCTCATTCAGGCGAAAATAAGAAAACTGTGAAATGAAACAACAACATAGACAAACAGGATTTGTTGACACAATTTTCTCATTAGGTAACCACTTTTATAATAACTATTTTTTACAATGCGCATTGTCAGTCTAACAAATACTGTATTTTTGTACTGCTAAATTCAACCTAAAATGGTTTATAGTAATATAGTTGTTGGAGAGTTGCTGCTGAAGAAATGAAGCGGGAAGCCGTCAGAGAAAACTGGAAAGTATTATGTAATGACTAGTAGAGATTCTGTTGAATGTATTCTGTCAAATGAAGTTATTTATGGGGCTGAAAGTCATAAATAAAAATTAAATCATGTGGTTTTATCATGTCCAGTTATCTAAAGCACACTTATGTCACTCAACTGTCAGATGAGCAGAATTCAACCGTTAAATCCACTGCGGCTGGAATGAAAACACTGTTTTATTCCAATATATATAGTACACACTACAATTTACAATAGTAAAACTGAATCAGTGTATTTATTACAAAGTAAACCCCTTGGACAATGTGCAACACTGTTCTGGATAAACCCTCTTTAAACTGGCATCAATCGGCTACAGACATTAAAAAATAAGCGTGATACAAATGTTTGCAAAAATACACTGCATAGGTTGAAGCTTTAGCCTCCATTTAAAATAAAGCATTTTATAATTAAAAACATTGTTGACGGCTACTCATCAATAGCACCTTCTGGATAATGGTGAACATGGCAGCCGGGAGATCAAACTCATGAGAAACATGGATGGTTGCAGCCTTGGATTCAGGATTTCAGCCAAGGATGGGCCATGACTGATGCTTTGCTCCGATCGCCATAGTCATACAACAACTCTTCACCTAGTTTGATGTCTCTGGAAGCCACCAGGATCAGATGTGGGGTTCCATCGATGGGATGAAGCCTCGTCTGGCAGTTTCCAGTTTTACTGTGGTTGATCAGTCGTCCGAGGCGGTCTGTCTCCTTTGTAGCATCCACACTGAAACACATCAAGAAGAATAGAAGAAGAAACATAATGTACTTTTATCATCACCTTGGTAATCTTTTTTTCCACTCCAGCCTATTTTTTTTACACACATACAGTATGTATATGCTACAGGCCCTGAAACACACCCACAAGGGGTGTCCATAGAATATGAAGACTTATTTAAAACTGAATTATTATTTTTTTATGCAAATATTCTCAAAAATCCCTTATGACATGTCTTTAATCAATGGCTCTTAAACAAGAAAGAGGGATATGAGAAGAAACAATTAGGTGTCGATCACATTTGAAAGGGTTGGCATTTGGACTCACCAGTATGTTTTTGATTGATACTGGAAGTAGTACATATAACAGCCGGTTTTAGGATCCTGAGCGTACTGGGCCTCTCTTGTTTTAGCCTCAGCCAGTTCCACCAGGTCTCCATGGTACTCCACAACAAACTCTCCCTTTTTGAAGCCCTTGACTGCAAATATCCCTCTTCCTTTTCCTTCAATGTGTTTTACCTGTCAACAGTGAAAAACAAAAGTGTGATTCATCCAAGTTAGGTCTGGTGTAAGGGTTTCTTTACTGTACATTAAATATATTAACACTCATTATTTGGATTTTTGACATAACTGAAATCTTAATAACAACTGACTGATGAGTTGCAGTGAGTTTATTAGGAGAAAATGAAACAAATTCAAAGTATTCTTGTACTTAGTCCAGTAAGATTCTGGCTTCTTACATTAATGGATTTATTACAATGTAGGAAGCTGATTACTGTAAACATTTGTTTTGTAGTGTTTAAAAATGTGGCACTGTTGTGTCCGACAGTTGTTAGTGTGTCTGTACACAACTGCAGTTGAAGAATAACATACATTTTAAAACATTAAATGTTACCTGCATTCCTTGTTCAACGCCACTCTTTATGACATCATCAATGTGTTGGTATTCTTCTTTCTGTTGATTATTTGTGTAATGGGTCAAAATTAAATTTTTCGATTACAACTGAATAATCCTTATCTTCTTTTTTTTCACACACAAAAAACAATTAAATCTCCATTGGAAAAAATAAGTACAAACTATTATTTAAATTCATAAACATGAATGTATAGATATCTTAACTGCATGTACGACATGTGAATGTATTCTCTTGGTGGGAAATGCTCTCTTCACTGTGAATGAAACAACCCAAGAAAGATTATTGACACAAACCTTTAACTCTGACTTAGTTTTCCTGTTACTCCTCCTGATGGGGTAATAGTCTGTCACCTTTTTGTTTTGGGACATGTTACATCCTGTACTGAAAAGAGAAATATGATTATTAAAATGTTTTCAAATAAAATTTATAACTGCACGCGTTACACAGCGATTCTGCACTTACGTTTTGGCATTGAGTTTACGATTTGATCTATTCTGAGTTTTGGGTACTGAAGCTTTGTTGGCTGTTGCAGGCCTGGAATTTGTGGGTGTTGTGGTCTCCTTTTGCTGAAGCTGGTCACTCTCTTTTTCTCTCATCTCATGACTTTGATGAGCCGTTTCAGATTTCTGCTCTCTGGGCTCACAACTCTCAGGATTTATTTCAGTAGGAACATCTAAAAGCAGGAAAAAATATAAAGAATTAAATTAGCAACAGCCGCCAAACAAATGACAAAAACAATTTCACAAAAATTGATATAAACTATGTTTAAACTTAATTAGGTATTTACCTTTCTTCATCTTTGACACCTCGGGATGATTTGTATCAGATTCGTTTCCTTTATGGATCAGCGTGCCTGAACTGTCACTCAGAGGGGATCTGGGTTTGCTGTGATGCCTCTGGGAAACTGGCTGGACTGTATCCGTGTAGCTCTGGATAATAAAATTACCCTGGGGAATAAAGTACCAAGGCCAGGTGTAATCCTAACGAATTATGAACAATCACAGATCTAGGGTTCATTAAATAACAATGATTACAATCCAGGATGCGACTGTGTGGAAGATGGAAACCTTTAGTCCAACAGAATAAAAGTAAACAGACTGCTAACTCATGAAGCCTGCAGCTCTCTGCCTACCAACGCCAACATGAGTGATTAACATCTCCATAGTAACAGTACCATCTCTGTAGGAGCCCAAGCAGTGCAGGAATTATAGAAAGTTGATTTTTGATGTTGTTTCTGTGGAGGCGTACCACTGTAAGACATCATTAAATATACTTATAGATTATTATAAAACCATAGATCTGGGTGAGGATGCAACAGACTGGACTACCTGGGGCATTGCAATAACAACTCACAACCAAACATTACCTTGGAGGTTGTTGGGTTGTTTTCCTTTGTCTCCTTCCGCGAGGTGACTTTGCGTTCAGCTGTGGTCTCGGTTCTCGGCACATTTTTCTTCCCTTCGTAAACATGGATACAGGTAAACATGGATACAGGTAAACATGGATACAGGTAAACATGAGCACTGTCTAATGCAACTGACAAAATACAATGTGAGCTTTGTTTGACAACAAGGCTCGATAGTAAATTCGGTATGTATGGTACGTATTAGTTATCGCAGCTTGTGTGTCACGCCCAAAAATGCGCAAAATTACCTTTTGCCATGTCAAATCCCAGATTAAAATCCCAATAGAAGGGAAATTTTCTGTAATTTGGATACGGTATGGTAAATTCTGTACAAGAGCAACAAACATCTGAGCCCTGCGTGAGCGTGGTGGATTTAAATTCTTCACAGCCGCTCTCATTGGCTGCTACACGCGCACGTGAGGAGCAAGAGCGAGGAGGGAGCTCTGATTGGCCGCAGACGTCACACAGCGACCTCTCAGGCAGACGTGTGCAAACCTGTAGCCTACGTAGTCATGGAGTTTACTGTAGTCTGTACTCAGTATTCATCTTTTTTCATCTAAAACGATTTTAGAGAAATAGTCACAATGGTTTGTTCTATTTTTTAAATTATAACAGATATATTAAAAGCAGTTCTAAAAAAGCAAGATGATTGGGGAATTAAAAATATGTGCCAATGACATGCTGTAGGTGATTGTGGAGCTCTCTGTCAGGCGGTGATGAGCTCTGATACCGACCCAGCTAAGAGCCTGTAAGACTGGAGTGACAGCATGAACATCCCACCAACAATCGGCTCTGGAAAGCTCAGACAGAAGAGTCGGCTGTGTGAGTGGTTTGTGATATGCTCAGCAGAAATAAAAAAGTACAGAGTTATATCAAACATTTTCCTTGCTGACAGTACTTTTCCAGGTTTATTTATTCAGTATTTTGGGCTTTACATACAGAGTGTGGCAGGATTTATGACTTAATTTCACTTTCCACATCAATATTTTAAACACCATCACTGTCAAGTTTGGAGTCTGCAGCTATTGTTTCCTTAAACAGTCGTTTCCTTTCCAGATTTTCATTCGCCTTCTTCCTCTTCTCTTTTTTCCTAAATTCAGACTCCTTCTTCTTTAGCAGAACTTCACTCTCTTCTCCTTTGTATAAAACGTCAAGTTTCACCCTCATAATGTCCCGTGCACGTTTGCGATTTATATCCACAGATCTGGTTTGATGGCACTGTAGGGGAAATGGTACATTATCACGGTCAGTAAAACGTCATTACTCAGAAGACAATAATCATTCACCAAATACCGATTAAACGTAGTGAAGTACTCAGAAGTTAAATTAAAAACAGGATTAACCTTCACGACTATCCCACTGGGGACATGCTTTAGCACCACACAGTTGCTGGTTTTGTTGGTAGCCTGTCCTCCTGGTCCCGAACCCCGAACAAATTGTTCCTCAAGCTCGTTCTCATTTAGGACAGGGAGGTTCAATGAGTCTTTTTTTCCTGCTGCCAGGATATGTGGAGGTACAGAGGGGTTCGGCTTTGATAGTGGATAAATACATGGAGAATTCCTCCAGAAGACCCGACTGGACACATTGCACATATACCCGATGATGGAGACAGTCCGTAACATGCCTTCAGTGACGTGGCGCATGAAAGTACAGACCGAAACAAGGACATATATTTAAACAGAAAAAAGTTAACTACCTAACTACCTATAAAAAAAACATTGATATATAAAATATCAAATATAAATTATATATCCTCTTAGCTCAGGGTCACATGTTTATATTTTATCTTCGTCTACACTTCCTGTCTTCTTCTTCTTCTTCTTCTTCCGGAACCAGTTAACCAATCAGCAGTCGTCTTACTTTTCTTCGTGGCTAAAATAAAAGGTCTACATCAACTGTCTTCCGCCACCCTGTGTCGGTTGGCTGAACATATGTATGTACTGTATTCACTAAATTGGAGGCTGCAATCATGCTTTGTAACATTGGAATTTCTTTATGCATGTCATTTTAAGTTTGATGAAGGCACTTTAACTTTCTTTCAGTTGCTAGTAGGTTCGGGTGTAAATGTATGTATAAGAATTTATAAGAATATATATATATAATAAGAAAATTAGAGGGAATAAAACAAGAAAAGTAAAAGATGTAATGTAAATACAAATTGCTATCAGCAAAACATAAAAATATGATGATAAATGAAATGTGACTGTGATACACTTAGTAAATACTGCTTTATAAAACAAAAAAATTTTTTTTTGTTATTAATTATTAACCAAGACTCTAACATTATAAAACTGTACATAAAATCAGACTGAGAAGATGGGTTCATGGTCTATGTTTCATTATTTCTTCCAAGAAAGGTGCCTTTTGATGATTGTAGCATTTATAGAAATGATTGATTGGTTTTCTCCTGCAAAAGCTAAATGACCACAGAAGAAAAATGATCAAAGCCAACCTATACGCATCGAAATAATTAATGCAGGTAAAACGGGTGAAAACATTTTTTTTTTTTTTAGATCATGCCTCCCCTTTATTTGGACTCATACCAAATTTTAAGTAGTTCTTTCCTAACAAATACCCTAACCCTTGTAGGGTAGGGTAGCTGGTCTGGAATAATGAATAATGAGGTATCGATGTAACAGCTCAGCCAAGGTGGTGGCGTATTTATTCTTGAACACTTTTTGACTCTGCACAAAATACAGCAACACAATGCAATAATCCCTTGAGTGGGACAGAACACACTAATCCTCAAGTATAACCAAACTAGACTCCAAATGTATATTAAAAAAAACTATACATGTTCAGACTATTACTTTACATTATTAAATATTACAGCAAACAACAGCAACTTGTGACTAAATGTAACAGAAACCAAATAATTTATACTTGATTTCGTAATCTCTAGTATTCTTAATTAAATTTTAAAGCTATTCTCATCAGGAGCACTGAACAACCATATCTTCCTCAAACGCAACCAAAACTGGACTGAGGGAGTGAAGCACGGCTCACGAAGATGACGTCATGGGGTCAAATGTCACAACAACCTAAGATAAAAGTCCAACGTTCACAAATTAATTTTCTATGATATGAAAATGAATACAAAGCAATATTATGGAACTATAAAACAAAACAAAAAAATTTAATTAACAAATAATGAGCGAAGGACTTTTGGTGGAATGCATCATTTTTCTATATTCCAAACAATCCATCCTCCGAATTCTGAAAATTGAATTCTAGTCTTTATACTTCAAAGAATCATCTGTTCTTAGATGTTCTGCGGCGCAGGACACGGTGGTTGGCGCTGCCGCCCCGCAACACGGCAGACGCGTGTTCGAGTCCCGCTCTGTGTGGAGTTTACATTCTCCCCCCTGCGTAGGTTCTTCCTCCCTCCTCCTGATTGGCCGTTCCAAATTGCCCGTAGGAATGTCGTGTATGGCTCCGCGGTGCACTGGCGTCGTGCCCGGAGTGTCCCCCCCGCCTCACGCCCTATGACGCTGAGATAGACTCGGGCTCCACGTGACCCGCTGCGGCGGATATAGCGGTGGTAATCTGAAGATGACTGAATTCTAGTCTTTATACTTCAATCAATCTCACAATTCTAAGAACGAAGATAGGATAAACCTTTATTTTCCTCATAGTGGGGAGATGTTCGTAAAAGCTTGAACGCCCGAACAGGGACTTGAACCCTGGACCCTCAGATTAAAAGTCTGATGCTCTACCGACTGAGCTATCCGGGCTCTACTCACATACAGGAACAGACAAGAAAAATACGCGAAAACGATCTCTGGGCGTGGAGCTACGTGGGTACATAAAGTACTTAACTAACCACACCAGTTCATTATACTGTACTGTAGTACAGTGTATAGACTTATTCTACAGTCTATATGCTTTGCAACAGCAGGGGGCGCTCTGTTATCAAAACTGCTCAGCTGAATTGCTGCACAAGTCTGAGTTTAGTGAAGTTAGTTAAAGGAAAAAGAAGTACAGGAAGTCAAGCGATCAACCCTTCAGAGTTAAATACTTACAAACGTTTGTTCACTTGTGTACAAAGCTTACTACATCATAGGTTTCGGTAGATTGCGTGTAATTTTGGCAAAGAATCAACCAGCAAATGCGAGATGCGATGACGAAATATTTTAGACGATTAGCCTTTTCGGTATTAGTACTGTTAACGCCGCAAACAAGCGATGAAGTGGGCTTTTATTTCTAAAATTCCACCGGAAACGTAGTCGTACTCAGGTTAGTCATTGTTTTGTGTCGTGCCTGAAAGGTCTGTGGAGACTTGAAGCGGTTCAGACCTGAGGAGTGACAACTTACGATGGCGGGTGTTCGTGTTGTGTTTGTTTATCGCTCTTCCCGGTTCTCTGGACCGAGACGTCAGTCGCTGATCTGAGGCGAAAGAAAAAGAAGAAGAAGAAAAAAAAAAGCGGATGTATTTTCCTCACCGGGTCGAGTCCAAACGTCAAATCCCTGCGAAGGTAGCTGGAACAATTCAAGGACATTTTAACGTTACCATAGCTACTTTGGCCTTTCCTGTCGTTTGAGGAAATCCAACGTGTGTCTCCTCGGTTCAATGATGTTGTCCGATTTTTGTCAAGACGGGACAGAAACGGCGTCTGGTGCCATGTAAACGAACCCACCCCGCACTGAGGATGTTTTTCTCTCCGTCTGATGTACACATCGTACCCCTTCATTCACCGAAGGGCCAAACAAACGGTGTAGTGGAAACCCGTCGCTGATATTCTTGCTAGTCATCTTAATTATGGAGACGTTTTCAGACCTCATCAAGTTGGCTTCTGCTTCTCGGTGAGAGAGAGAGAGAGAACTGTTGGAACTGTTGACTCCAAAAGACCAGTGAACTTTTGAATTTGCTGTGTGGTGAAACTAAAGGTGCATCACTGGTGTGCAGCAGGTCCAGGTATGTGATGAGCATTGCAAGACGCCAGTTTGTCATTACCGGGCTGCCATGTTGCTAGGTAACTAACTGGCGATGGGTTTACTCCAGTTCATATTTGATAATCCCCCTTCCAGCGTCTAATTTCGTAAAACCTTATTTGACAAGTTTAACTGCATAAGTTGCCTTTAATTTGCTTAGATCATCTTTGTGTTATTCCTTTTTTTGCATAAATAAATGGCAGCACATTTTTTTCCTGCACATGCAGTGTCTCTGCTGCTGTCACACATGCATGCTTGTTAAAGCTGATGAAATATCCCTCTCCATCCTGACTGTAAGCTATCCTGATGTTTCTATACACTGCAGGAAATAACACTAAGATTGTTAGTGTAATCACTTGGGGTTTTTTTTTTTCACATTCTGACCATGATGGGAGAGTTTATTCAAGACTGCTGCATATTACAGCATGTTTGACTTCACATGGAAATAAAGGATGAGACATTTTGCATAGGTTGCGATCATTTTTTTTTGACTCAAGTGAAAACTTGCAGCACACAAGCTTGATTTTACAATCCCCGGTGACCTATTTTAATTTCAAGACTTCATGAGTGTCAGCATCAAGAGTCACCCTACTTGACTCAGCAGTGCCGGAGTGAGTCATTGGTGGCGATGCTGACTGGGAGGCTGTGGGGTTTGCTGTGCTGTGAGGGCAGGAGCTGTTGCACGGCTCATCCACTTGGAATCCTTTCTTTGTTTCCAACATTGTCGTTTATCTTGGATTTAGAGTTAGATTTGCAACCTGAAACTTATACACATTTTCGTTGTTCAGATGAAAATACACCCACTTTTGGATTCCTGACAAAGACATTGAGGCAGCACATACCAAGACCACTTATTGTATCGTTCCTGGAGCCTGAATAATATCTTACTTATGTGCACACAGGTTGTGATCTGTCTTTGACGTGTTGCTACATGCGTATTCTCCTTAAGCCTTAACGGTTGCGAGGGTTGGGTAACACAGTCAGGATGAGCCACCCTTTGATCTTAAAGATTTAAATGGCTTTGTCTTTTTTGCAATGGCATGAAACCAGGTTTTTGGAGGAGGATGTTCACTGCATTTGCATTTTGAAATAAAAATTTTGATGCTGGATTTGTGAAGGTGAATTTTCAAAGCAATCATTTATTTATTTATTTATTTATTATTTCAACAGCTTGTAGGCTTCTGTGTCACCAGCTGATTTGAATAGACACATTTTTTTTTGGTGTTCCTTAATTTTTATCTCAAAACATGAATCATTGCTCTTTTTGCTGATGGTGACATTTTCATCATAAAGACTTGTGTGACTGACAGGATGTTTTCTCCTGTGGTTCACATGTGTCACTTAGAGCTGCAGCATAAATAAATAAGGATACTTTTTTGCTGTCTGTGCTTCAGTCAGTGAATTGCGGATCTGTTGGTTACTATGACTGTTTGACTTTATGGTCATCAATTATATCATCGCTTATTACCTAAACTGCGTGACTGCATGATGTGACTGCACACCCAGTTCTGTCACTGTTTTGCCTGTAGGTTTTTTTGCCAAACAGGTTTTCTGATGGGGAAAGACAGAGTTTGGACAACACACACGGACAAGGCTGTGTGGACAATGCAAATATTCAAACTGAGTTTTAGAGAAACCTGCTGTGTGACCTACAGTTTGTCTTTTTGAGACAAAACATTTATGATAAGGTTCCTGAAAACAGAACAAAACTCTTTCACACTAAGTCATTTTGCGAAATAATCTGTTTCGGCGTAATATTTCTTCACTATGAATTGATAAGTTTGATTTGGAGCTGACCTTTCATGCTCTGCTGACCTCACCATCTTATTCAGTGAAAAAACAAATGGGAAAAATGTTCGTTGAGCTCAGCGACATTGCTTCATCATAGACTAATGTGTTGCATGGAATTTAATACAATTGTTATAGTTGTTATATTGCTTAAGATATTTTACACTTCATTTGATAAAATTGGTGTGAATTCACAAAGACAGACTTCATGTCGTGATGATAAATCGTTATGTTTAACTTATGATTTCCCTTTTGGACAGTATTAAAGCGTAATTAATTATGGGTAGTTTCTTCAAGCATCGTACACATGGCCACTTAATTATTCAAATATGTTATCACCATTAATCGCTTATTCTATAAAATAAAATAAAAATTGCCAAAATCCTCATCACATTTAGCAAAATCTTAGGGAACATCTGCATGTTTGCCCAACTAGCAGCCCAAATTTTTAAAACGTCTTCATTTAGTGTCTTAAATGACAGAGAAAAGTAAATCCATGCGTGTGGATGATGGTATCAACCTGGACCTTACTTGAGCTCAACAGGATGTTGAATCACTTTTGCTCTATTGGCTGTCTCATTTTATATTTTGCTCGTCATGTTTTAACTAGGTTGATATGAACTATACCTGGAGCTGATAATCTCACCCACTGAGGATCCTCACTAGAATCTCACTCCACCAAATCCTTTAGTGTAATTAAGGCATTCAATTAAGATTTTAATCCAGTTCAAGAGTTCAAGTATTAATCCTGTTTAAATATTCTCTTTTATTTTGTAAAAATTACACCTGTCGCTCTAGGGTTGAAAATTTATTCCTGGTGTTCATATTGAAGTTTGACACAGTGAAATTGTTGCTGTCTGAGTTTTTTTCTTTCTAAATCCAATCATATGCTTATTCATGTGTACTTGAATTTAATCAGTGACTATAATACTGTGGCAGAGCAGTTATGAGTTGAGGGGACGAAATGGAGTTACGTCCTTTCTTACGTCATGTTTTGATGCCTTTAGATAATTTCACAGGAAGATATCTGAGATTGTTCAATTTTGTCTCTAACTCTCAGCTGCCTGTGTTGCATCTAGCCCACCACACAACCACAGTATCACAGAAAGTGAGAGAGGAAGTGTTGATGAGTTAGCCCGTAGTTTCCACATTTGTGATTTTTAGATATGACTGTGAAAGGGTTTTTCAATCAAGCAATTCTGATTCTTTTTCTGGCCATTGCCTAAAGCACAGTGTAGACATTACGATGACTCTATTTGACAAACAACAGTAAAAAAAATAAAAATGGGGAAGCTGTGGTTTAAAAGGTAAGAGTGTCATCCACTGATTGAAAGGTCAGGGGTTTTAGCCACAGTTGCCCCCACCTGACACGCCAAGCGATCAAGTTTCACACACAAGACTGTGCCATATATAATTGTATATGACAGCAAACCTCCCTCTTCTTCTTCTAAAATTGCATTTAGATACCTACAGACAACACTCCTATGATCACAGGAGTGCCTGACAAAGAAAATACTGTGTGAATATGTAAATGTGCTGTATGTCTGAGTGACTATGGAGTGGAAAATTCCTGACAGAGCAGCCTGCACCTCTTGCATTCTGTGTCTGAGCTTCGTTTGAGTATTCATAGCGCTGCATGGAATCTTTGTGAGGAATTTTTTTTAATGGTCACATGTGACGGGTCTCCTGTCAGTTTGCCTGTTGTTGCGGCTGACAAACGAATGAACGACAAAACAGCTGCCGTAGGTTAAACATGGGAGTTACCTGATGATGCGTGATCCAATAAATTGCTCGACTTCTGGATCTCACCAATAATCTTTGTTTATTGACACACTGCATCACAATCGATACTTAGTCATTCTGAGTGCCCATAAAACAAAGTACACCTGTGATTCTCCCAACGTAGGTGAACAATCTTGAGACTGTTATGCAGATAAAAATGAACACACAGCCAGTGAGTCACAGTTACTTGAGGAAACCAGACACAAAAGTCACTTCCTGTCAGTTAAAATTTGAATGTCATGTGCTACCGCTCACCGCTTGTTTTTGCTCAGTGTCTGTACAATTTCATCTGCTTATGAGGTCAGATCTCTGACACAGGAAGAACAGACAGCAAAAAATGAGCTACATGAAGCAATTTGAGAGTTGGCTGTGACTTAAATTACAGTATTTTGCTGAATACAGAAGTCCATTTAGCTGCACTGAAATATTACTGCCTTTAATTCATTTTGGTGATTCTTCTCAACACCTCAAGGATAAAATGAACCAAAAGAAGTTAAGTTAAATTATGAAGATGACGCAAAGCAATTGTGTCGTTAAAAAAAATTGCTCATGCAATGTGCCTGACGGTTAAATGTCATATCCTTATACCCTGAAGGCGAGACCCGTCCTTGCAGCTGATTGGCTTATGTACTCTTTTTAATTGTTGTTTCAAGTTTGACATTTAGGTTTGGAGAAAAGTAAAATTATTCAGTTTAGCTAGTCAGATAAGTAAATATATGATTGGTAATATTTTATATTAACACAACAGTTCATGTCGTTGCATTTGTGAATGCACAATTCACATTTGATCAATTATCAGACAGGAAATTTACAGCGACCAATAATTAAATTATAGTTGACAGTTACAGAGCCTACACTTACCATGCAGTATCTGCACTCTGTGGCAATATTATGAACTTAGTTGGTTTGTGATATGCCAAGAAACAAGAAAAATAAGATGATGTAAAAACAATGAAGAATACTGTTTTGGGAGAGTTTAAGGAAAGATTTTTTTTCACACATTGTCACTACATCATTTTTTTTCTTTTTTCTTTTTGGCTTAGGTGTGCATAACATAAAAGTGAAAGATGAAAATAGATCGGAAAAGATCCTTTATTAGCAGACATTTTAAATGAAAAATTACTATTGATGTAAGTTATAAAGAATCCATATCATACATCTGTAGTCGCAGTAGCTTAGTTCCTGTGATTGTTTTTTAGGATATTAGAAAATGTAATTTATTCTACAGCTTCTCATGTGGATTAATACAATTTTTGCTGGATGAGCTTGCATGAAGATGCTGAGATATTAAATCTGATGCATAACAAACCATTTATGGTAGGTTGTCTGGGACCGGATAAGCAAAATCACTGATAACTCCCAGGTGCAAATTCCTGTGCGTACCTTGTTATTTTATGCAGAAAGACCATTGGAGGGGATTTTTTGTGTGAATGAGTTTGAGTAACTCATTCATACTATATGAATGAGTTTGAGTAGTACCACATTAAACTAGTGTCTTATTCAAAAGGGCTTTTTAAATAAGCTACAAAGTTGTTGTTGTTTTATAGGCGGAAGTGACAATAGATAATATTCTGTAAACTGCTCAAAGTTTGTCTGACATATGTTAACAATTTTAAAGAATATTTTTATATTTTAAAGAATAAATGTTTAGAACTGATGTCTGCTTGGAAGTTGAATAATGATAATGGATAGATGGGGAACATTGCTTCCTGTTTGTTCATTCCTCTTATTTCTGTCACAAGGGTTTACGCCACCATGATGTTGACCAGGTATTCTGCCTTTAAGGAAACAGCAGAGTGCACAATTTAGCAAAACCTGTTTTACCACCTCAAGTCAGCCAAGATAGAATTTGACTAGCACAAAGTAGAGGGTGCCGTAAGCGGCAAAACCTTTACAAATATTGAAATTAGAAAGTATTTTCAAGCAAATTTGGCACAGCTCAGATTATTGTGAATTGACCGTTAATGATAAGGTTGTGTCCTTGCTGTGAGAAATTGGTATAAACATTATACATCGATACATCGGTTATGAGGTGGCATCTCATCTGGGATGTACTCCACACTTCGCCCATAGTCAGCTGGATTATTGATCAACTTTGATGGTGAGGTATTGTCAGTACATCATTTGAACCGAATGAAGTAATTAGAAAATCTCTTGAGTAACATGTTGAGCTGCTGTAAGTGTTTGAAGCAGCCCTGAATTATGTCTACTCCAACTTGTCTAAGGGAAGTCTGGACGCATTAGCACCTAGTTCATTATCTGAGGTTCTAATGATTCATTTAATTAATCTCTAGCAAACTTGGCAATCGAGCATCATGATATGCTCCAGTGTGTTCATCAAGCACTGAATGGGACATTGTCTGTTTTTTTCATGAGCCAGCAGATGAGCGGCACATCACTGATAATACTCCTGCAGATGTGTTGTCTGGGGAATGAGTGTGTGTGTGTGTGTGTGTATGTGTATGTGTGTGTGTTTATGTTTATGTTTATGTTTATGTAATGCCACTGTCCTTTTCCACAATAGTTTTTCTAGTAATGTGGGTACGCTGCAAAGGAAGTGTGTGTATTGTGCAGATGGAGTCTAATGTGCATCCTGGTGTATCCTGCCAGGGAAATGAGGTCTTTGTTTTGTGGTTGTGATCATCAGGCAAAGAGGTGAAATCAAGGCACTCTGACACACACCTAATCTGGATGTCTTGCCTCAGCAGTAGAAATTCACATTAACAGTCCGGAAACAAAATAGATAATGTATCAGCTAACCTAATTTGCAATGTGAATGCTCATATTAATTCAGAAATTGTGCAGCCTGGCACCACCCGGTTATTCACAGGATGTTAGCTCTCTTCCTACTGATTTTTGTTTTCAGGCCTGCATTAAGTGTGCAATCCGTGCTGACTGTCAGTGTGTGTATATGTATCCTCTTGTGTTTTCAGTCAGTATGCAGTATATACCTGTGTTTGTTTGTTTTTTGTATTTGATTTTACCCCACCTCAATCCCTCAGAGTGCCCTCTGATGTAAAATAAAAGCTGCAATGCCTCATCATGTCATTTTACCCCTGTTTCCCTTTCTTTTCCATTGGTTGAAGACACCTGATTTCTCTAAAAATAAACTTTTTCACTGCCTAACTCCCCCGTGTTACTTCTCCGTCACCCTTTGCCTTCCTCCCTCCTGGTATAAAAGGTTTTATTGGGCAGTCTCAATGTGTTATGCCTATCTTTGCTCCCATGTGTCAGATGAAGCCTCATGACTCCTATCAGAGTGACCCTCTGTGTGAGAGAAATGTCATAATCCTTTACGTCACAAGACCGATAGACATGGTGTAGCTTTTAAAGGCTCTGGGCCCAATGAGAAAATCCCAACATGATTTGGTTTTCCACAGAGTTCTAAACCTGACCTCACAGCCCATCAACTTGTTAGCCTGTTGTAGAACTCAGCATCTTTGAAAAGGGCCTTTTATGGTCAGAATGAGAGGCAGCGTCTGTCTTTGGTCACTGACTAGAACACTTATGGGAAGCTGGTATTTTACATTCTGCACAAGAAAGTTTGAGGCATTTTCCCAAAGTTATCACAATGTTTTATTAAAATTATCCTCTAACTGAAATTTATTTAAGCCAGAAACTTGAACACTAACAGAAGAACACAGTATAAAAACAACATATGAGAAAGCTGAGGCTCTTAGTTATTCATTCTCTTTTCATGAATGAATTGTTCTGGAATGTTGAATTTTGCTTGTAATGTATCACTGTACCAATTTATCTGAAAAAAAGTAATTCTGTCTAAACCCAAACACAGATTAAATACCATTTAGGCTTTTCTCGCATCAGTGCTTTCTTTTTGTTCCTCTGATATAGATTTTGTCATAATATCGTTCTTTGTTGTTTTTTTTTAATGCTCTGTTACCAATTCCCTTCAGTTTTTTGATCAATTTTCTTCTCACCTGCTATAAAGAAAAAGGGCTGTCGGGCTGCATTTCCAAAAGAATCAATAAGTTAAATATCAATTATATTTTTCCGTGGTGTGTTGTTATAGCTTAATGGAAAATTCTATGGTTGATCCTTTGTTTTCAAACAAAGACATTATGAACAGTGAAATCCAAGTACATGTAAATCATATATTGGGTCGGTGGAGCCCACACTTATGTTTGTGCTTTCACGAACATGTATCGCATCCACAGTGTTTTTTTTAAGTTGGCTTTCTGTTATGTAAAACTATTGTCACCTACATACAATATATATTTAGAGTGATGATACAGTAGAACCAGTGTAGGAGACGGTTGCTTGAGCCAGAAGCTGGAGAGCGGAGGAAATGTTCTGTGGTGGGGATGAACAGGTCTATACTGACAGAAGCAGGAGAAAGACGAATGACCCCCAGCAGTCTCTACTTTCCTCGTCACCCAGACTTCATCATGGTGACCGATAGGGCACCTTTCTGTGTAAATGTTATGCCCCATTCAAGCAATGGACAAAGAATACACCTTGGTCTCAGGTTAGAAATTTTAGTTTTATAATTAGTTTTTTTTATCCCCTGTGAGGAAATTAGCCGTGAAGCCCACAACTTAACAGCTATTTGTTATTTCATTCATCTTTTTGAAGACAAGACATCGTAATCGTTACGCACAAAAAAACTCTGTACATTATATACGTTAGCTAAATTATGGGAATTTAGTTTATAGAGCAAACGTGTTTGAACATTTTAGTAGAGACATATCGAGAGATAGCATTACAGTCTCACTGTATACTGTAGTAGCGTACCAGCACAGCTATCTGAGCTATTGCGCAATCCATGGTGAGGCACGGCCGGCTGGTGCCTCACCGCAGGTCTCTGATCAGTATTTCAGCGAAATCAGCGATTTCGAGTAAATATAACCCAAAATTGGTGACATTAATCGGCGGCACGGTGGCGCAGTGGTTAGCGCTGCCGCCTCACAACACAGAGACGGACTCGGGTTCGAGTCCCGCCCTGTGTGGAATTCACATGCTCTCCCCGTGTCTGCGTGGGTTCTCTCCGGCTTCCTCCCACCTCCAAAAGCATGCGCCTCAGGTTGATTGACCGTAGGAGTGAATAATTTTTTGTCTCAATGTGGCTCCGCGGTGCACTGGCGTCGTCCCCGGAGTGTCCCCCGCCTCACACCCTGAGACTGCCGGGATAGGCACCGGCTCCCCCGCGACCCGCGTTAGCGGATTAAGCGGGTTAGAAAATGACTGACTGACTGACTGACTGGTGACGTTAAACAGAAAATAAGTTTATAATACACAAATCGCTGGATAAATATTAGCATTTAATTTATTCCGTTTTCCATTTTTTTCTTTCATGATGGCAGGTGAGGCCGTGCCTGACTGCACCTCCCTGCCGCAAATGCATTTCCTGCCCTAGCTTCTGTATTCGCTAAATTAACTAATGTCATGGACAAAATGCGAAGATTCGGGATGCTGTCTTTTAAGACTGCTCTCAGTTTGAGCGCTTGGAATAAAGGACAGCACGGGGAGATCTTCAGTTAACCTTGGCATGTAACTCATTAATCCAAGCTTAATTTGCATATAAGGTCATCTAATTTTGGATTTCAGAGCAAAGACTCTGACACTGATCACGATGAAGTTAATGTTACAAGCCTGTTTTAGAAAATGCTAGTCTCATGTGCGCTCACAAGACAGTTACTTTATTTTTCATAACTGAATATTATTGTAAGCCTTTCCTTCACCATGAATTACACACCATGCTGCTCCACATCTTTTTCTTTATTGAGATATAGCTGAGGTGCTCAGACATTCAGCTTGTCCATATTGCAGGGATGTGCAGGTAAAATCACTCAGAACTTGCAATGTTGCAGATAACAGGGGAAAAAAAGTATTTCACACCCAGATATAGATGAGAATCATTTTTAGAAATAGAACTACTGTAGGAGGAAAAGGACGAGGAGAAGGAGGAGGATCACATTGGAGGAGATGCTCACAGGGTGTGGAGTATTTTTAGCTTTTCCCTTGTACTGCGGCGATGAGTAAAGAAGAAGGCCAGATTGTGTATTTCACCTCCTTAACCTGTGGATGACAGTGGCCCTGAGGCAAGGAAACGGTAATGGCCTTGTTTTAAGGTGCGTTAGGCAGGCTAAACATATTTACAGTATGTAGCAGAGAACAATTCACCCATGGTTATTATTATCATCTGTATACCATGCTTTCTATCTTAGGACGTCACATTATGTTGCTTTGTTGGCCTCAGTTCAGAGTGATTCTGTTACGCATTGTAATCTTGGATCACTTGAAAGGTTTGCTGAGCTTTTTGCCTTTCAATTTTTTAAGTTGGGCATTGTGTGGCGAGCATACGAGACATCCTCACCACATTTTCCATATAGACAGAAGACAAATGTTTGCTCTACCCTTCTGTGTTTATCGAAATCAAACAAAGCAAACCATCAGATAGCCTCCACCCAAACTACACCTGTGTATTGTAAAGAAATATCCTCGTCTCGCGGAGTGTTTCAAATAGTCCTAAAAATCTGTTATTAATGAACAAAAGGCTGAAATTTCCATTTGGCAGTTTAATACAGATACAAATAGTTATAGATGACAGTAGTGATCATGGAGGCAACTATACTCCTTTATTTAGCTGCAGACGGGCCAGCTTTCTCGGACGGTAATCAATTTTGTAATTGGTGCAGCATAATTTATATTTATCTCAGTGATAGGTTTAATTAATGATCATCATTTCCTTTGAATGTTCCAGAGGACCGATAGGATACTCGGGTCTTGTTTAGAATATGGGGAAATAGTTTACTCCCTCACTTACCTGGTGAACAGCTTTAGCATTGCCTTAGGCTCCCTGTCGTTTTAACTGGATTGATGGGTAAGCCAGTCAATTTAATCCAACGGTTCTTGTCACAGAGACTGTATTCACAGGATTTCTTGTGGCTGAGGTTGTTTCTACTGTATTAGGCAAGACTTTGTGAAACTGATCTGATATTTTAGTCAATCCACGGCTGACATTTCCGTGTGGTATTTTTTAATGGGTCCTTGTCTCAGGTCAGTGATGAGGGAAGCCTCGCTCCCCCCTCCTCCAGCCCATCTGGGATTCACCACCTTCTCTGTTGCACAGTCCTTCTCCAAGAGGTGCTTCTGAAACGGGTCTGGATTTAAAGGAACACACCACTGTGTGTGAGTCACCTCCCTCTCAGGAGTGTTAGTCTCAACAAAACAACTCAGCTGTTGCTCTCTGTCCCCTGATCAAGTTGTCCGGGTTCCGTCCTATTTAGCTGCTGTCTGCGCCGCACCTTCAGACTGAGCTACGTGATGGAAAGGAGAACGGACAAACATGGAGAATTTTGCACTTGGTTTGAATTTTTTTCAAGCTGAGAGAAATCTGAATTAAGCAAAATCCCTCATTTCAAACAACAGACTTGTTGGTGGATATGTCTGGTGTTGCAGCAAGGAAGTAAATATAGGATGACAGTGCTGTTTATAGAGAGAAACATAGCAGTGTAAATTAATGTGCAAAAGCTAATTGGAACATCCTCAGTTCATGCTCGTCTACCTGAATTTAGTGATCTGTTAATACTGAGCGTCCAGCGTTTACACAATAAGCTGCGTGGACAAGAGTGGGAATTCTTTTCTTGTCTGCAGCAACACAACTGAACACTTTAGTTACACACAGGTCAAAGCCAACTTTACAAATTAGTTCCCAATTATACAAACAATATTTAAGAAAAAGAGGCCTCAAATTTCTTTTAAAAAAATCTCTATAAATGAGCACATAGATGTGAAGATGAACTGAACAGATCAGCCCCAGTGTCGCCCCCTGGTGTCACTGATACCTAATCAAACTTAGTGAGTATAAGGACTACTATCAGATACCAGTGACTGATTGGTGCATTTGTAAAGGTAATAAGGCACAGCAGCTCAGTTGGTTTTCCCTTATAATCCCTCATAGCACCAACGTTTTGACAATACTATGTGTTACTGTTTCTCACTTAGCAAAGAGGTGCTGCCCTCTGATGACTGAGTACAATAAGGGAGCTAATGTTAGTAGCATGCTGTTTAACTTGGAATACATCTGGGTTAGATTACATTCCCCTCAAAGACCCCCTCCACCTCCTCCCCTTAAGGGTCTTTGGGCATTTTTTTCAGCCAAACTTTGAGTCAAATTCCATTAGGGAGTTAACAATTCAGAGTCGGATTTATATATAGTAAGCAGCTTTTGTCTGATTTCAGAAGACCCTTATTCCTCTGAAAAGAAGAGCAGCAGTGAACATCTTCAGGTTTTTGCTGCATTTGCAGGTAGAAAGAATCAAGGAGGCTGTATTCACCCACCGTATATATCTTGAGGTATTAGGGATAATTTTATCTGGAAAGTTGCACTGAATTGATAATGGGTTGCCAGATCTGTATCTCTGCAGAAACCGCCGTCTAGTTTTCTTTAGTTCGATTGTGAAAATGGAATTAAAATGGAATGGTGTGATTATCAACGATCATACTGTGGCTTAGAGGTTTGCTCTTTGCCTCTCTTGGTACTTCTTTCCATCTGAGATGGTCACAGATGGAAGCGTCGCAACATTATAGACCTTAGGGTGCATGGTTTAGCCACACCTGGCCACACATTTAACAGAGTAACAAAGTGCTTGTGGGCAAAGGTTAAAAGAAAAAAAGCCCCAACCCAAAACACAGTCCTATTAGCTACCATTGGTCTTAGTCTTATCGATGCAGGAGTAGGAGCATTGGAGGCTGATTTCTCATGAGCGCTGTGCAGCAGCATGTGCTGGTATTGCGTCATTGCCTGGAGGGGCACAGAGATGGTATTTTTAGAAGGGAATGAGCATATTCTCTGAACAAACGACGTCAAGCACTCTGCTTGCGTATGCTGGGATTATTGTGACCGTGCTATATTTAATCTGTGTGTGAGTGATTCTTTTTTTCTGGGTCAAGCATGGTGCCCATACTCTAAAGGCTGGTGGCGTTCTGCATTACAGGTCTTGTTATGTGCACCACATCAATCACTACAGAAATAACTAGAGAGAGACATATTTAAATTATTCTGGTCATGTGGCATTTTTAATACAGTTCTGCATCTGCACTTCCTCTGTAAAGATGATGTATTGATTATTAGCTCCACCAAGGAGGTCATGTGTTGACCTCCTTGGTGTTTACTCAAAAAGCTATGGACAAAATTTGATGGCATTTGTTTTGGAGAGGAAAGGTGTTTATCATGGATATTAGTGTGGACAAACTACACTGGTAATTTACAAGACTCCCGAGGAGTTCCGTGAAGGATCAGTTTAGAAAAGGAAGGATTAAAATATGGCCACACTACATTAGAAGTGTGCCTTAAAGGGGAAATATCATGGGGGAAGTACTGCTATAATGATGGTGTGTGTTCTCTGAGGGCTGTCCAGAACATACAAATTTAATCAGCTCCCCTAAAATCAGACAATAATGTGAACAGATTTATTCTCTTGACATGTTTTTCTTTGTTGTGAAATAAAATCCAGCCAAAAATTTTAATTACCTGTAATCCTTTAAAACTTGTTTTCTAGATAAAACAAAATTTCAATGAAGTAAATTTACAAATACAAAGCAGTTCATTGGAAAATATATTTAGATAATAATTAATATAAGTGATAAAATAGCTTCGGATTTGCTTTATGTTCCTTCTTCATGCAAATTTTAACAAAACAAGCAATTTAAATACTGCACTGTATATCAACTTGTTTTCTGTGAAATTGCTTCACTTTTTTACGTCAAGTTGTTACATTTGATCGACTTACAAAATGTAGAATCAGTGTGGGTCAACACATCAAATCATGCTACAGATAAAAATCAGTTGTTAATGCCATCATCGTCCTGACAATTGAACTTATAATTGGTATGCATTAGCCTTGCTGCAAAATACCCCATCATTACTGCACGCTCATGAAATATCCTGTCGGGCAAAGGAAGGCTCCATACAGCACAGAGTCCTGCCATTTAACAGGTGTCCATACCTGGTCTCATCTCTTTGTACGTAGGTTGCTATTTGATGGGAGCTGGCTGGACAGGATCAGATGGTAAGAATACCATGAGCCGCATGCCTTTCTCTCGCCTTCTCCTAGCTCAGTTCTGTGTTATTTTTTATTGATGCCCAATTTTTCTGTTATATCTAATGTTATGATTTTGTAAATGTGTTGTTCTTCAGGGTAGATGTAAAATATATTATCAAGAATATCTACATTGTGGTAGTTTGCGTGATTTAAAAAATAATACTGCCAAATTTCTTCAAAAACAGCTAATCCGTAAACAGCTGGAGAAGGCTGACTGTGACCACTTTGATTTGATTCTACACACTGACGTGAGATGCTTAGTCACGGATATTCCCGCACAGATTTTGAGAGCTCTGTCCGGAGATTAAGGTTTTTTTTTCTGTGTACTGTAGCTGGATATGCTGAATACAAGCAGGTAACTGAAGGTCAGTGGCTGTTAGACATGGAATTTTAAAGCGATCTGATAAACACGTTGAATGTCCTTGATCTAGAACTGTAAGTAAAACACAAATCAGTGATTGACATGATCAGCTCGGTTAATGCTTTCAAATGGCAAATTCAGCTTCCCAAAGCTGCAGTGCCATGTTTTGTCTGAGGTTGATTCCCTCACATCTAAATGTATCACCCGAACTCTTCTGGAGTGGAAGATGAGATGTTGACACAACAAACTGACATTGAGCTGATGTCCAGACCCTGTGGACACTTCTAAAACTTATACATGAAGGAAAAGTAAACCAACATGAGAATATGTGCTACTTCCTTCACTACATTATTTGGCTCCACTTATTTATGTGACTCAGCCTTTTCCCACATTAAGATCCAAGTCCAAATACCGTTCCACCATGACTGATACTCATTTGGAAGTGTGCTTGAGGCTGGCTGTCAGCAGCTATTGATTGGACTATGCATCCCTGGCTGATTCTATTCAGTGCAAGTCATCAGACAAAACTCAAGACATGACAAAACATGTACATAGTTAATTGTGTTGCATTGTGCAATATGGGCTCATGTGGTTACACAAGGTACATTATTAATATACATCGTACATTATAAATAAATATATGTTTTGCATTTTTGCAGGCAGTAAATCATTTTGATTTGGTCGTTTTATCAGTAGCTCACATGCTAAAAAAGCTGGCATCTTGTCCTGGGTGCACCCCGCCTCTTCAACTTGGTTAGGCTCCAGCGGACCAGCGATAAACAATCCAGATAAGTGGATGTAGACAAGGTGATTGTGATTGTCTACAAGAAGTGGATGGATTGATGTAGGAGATAATGTTGCCTTCTTTAAACTAAACCACCTCCCAGTCTGTTAGCAGGCACCTATTTAAAGTTCAGAAGTTTGTCCTGTCAGTGCTTTAGCAAGCTTGTTAGACGAACATGTGTCTAGTGAGGGGTTGTGGGGGCAAACACTGAGTAGGTGGTGGACTGTATAACTTGGCAGGTCTGGAAGACGCACGACAGCAGGTCTTTGTTCACTGGATAAGTGACGCAGTGGGAATATTAGTGTGATTAGACAAAATGGCTAGGCACAAGACTGGGTACCAGCTGCAACCATAGGTCAGAGTGAATATTGGACTTTTACAATGCTGTGTAGTCCGATTTGCCTTGTCTTCTGTCACATACAGCACAATGTCATCTGCATGTTGACTAAGGGCATACCATGTCCCCGACCAGGTGTGAATATGGCCTCAAGTACTTCATTTTGTAGACGTTTAATCTACTGTAATCAGTTTTATCTGCGTTGTTATTAGAAGTTAGAAATTGTTTTGAAAAATGTTGCACATCCTCTTTGAGAATTAATAAGGAATATAAAAATGTAATTGTAATGGTATTGTGGATTGTTCTATATTTCTACGACTGTAGTTTCAATGTATCCAGCAATGTGTGGCAGTAATCATTTTGATAGAAGTGCTCTTTGAGCTAGTTGATATCTCCCTCTCTTATCTTATCCAGTTAATATGTCACCTTAACTGAAAGACCTCATAGTCATGGTGTTGTTTTGTACTTGCTTGACTGTGAAGAGATGTGTTTTTCCTTAGTGGTCAAAAGCAGACTCCTGCAGCTCACACCACCCACACGTTGGTTAAGTATAGCCCACACCTACCCCTATCAGCCCAATGGTTTGAAAACAGTTCTTTGTGCAATTCTAAGGAAGCTATTTGTGAGACCTCGATCATGTACAGGGGGCTCTTACAATGTTATGTAATGCTCCCCACTCAATCCCTCTTATGATTAGTGAGCCCCTCATGTGACGGTGCTGAAGGGCTGGGAGAGACTGGGTGGCTTTTGAGACCATCAGCAAGACACAGCTGCTTACTGTAGGCTCTGGCCAGCCAGCCCACATACACACACACACACACACACACACACACACACACACACACACACACACACACACACACACACACACACACTGAGCTTTGGCCTGCTTATAAGAAGAGAAGTTTATCCTTGGTTCTGCTTCACTTGGATCTGAGATGCCAGATGGAACCACAACATTGATAGTGCTCTACACTGCAGAGGCTTGGACCAGATGTACAAGTAGTCCACAGAACAAGCATGTCCTGAATGACGGCTACCCTCCTGTCAGCTTCATCTGCGTGTGAGCTACAGAAATGAGTTTTTGTCTTTGGTAATGTGTTGGAGAGTCTTGCGGCTTTCAAATTTATCAAACTGTTGTCTTGTCTTTGTGATGGATGTGTTTTGAGTGATTGATGCTAGATTGAGTGAAGATCCATTTCAAGAATGACAATGACATTATTTTGGGATCCACCATCAAGGTTGATGAATTATTCTGATTGTGTCAAACACAGCCAGGTGAATGCTTGTCGGTGTTTATTTTCAGTTTCACATTTTCACTTTTCTTTTTTTTTTCCACAGGAACCATCAATGTGAACTTCAGCTGGTGATTTGAGAGTTGACATATAGGAGCCCCTTGAGTCACTCCTGTCCCCTTTTTCCCTCCCTTTCCCCTCTTTCTGTCTCTGTCTCCGTCTGTCTCTCTCTCACTGTCTTTCTCTCTCCCTCTCTCTCTCCCCCTTGTCAATCTTTTCCCCGATCCCCCTTCCCTCCACCTCCAAGGGTCACCATGCTTATCAAGGAGTACCGAATCCCCATGCCCATGAGTGTGGAGGAGTACCGCATTGCCCAGCTATACATGATCCAGGTCAGGTCACACTACCAAACACCATATTTAATTTTCGGCCATGCACCTGGCTAAAACAAACAAACAAAAATGGCTGTATAAGTGTGAAATCAGACATATCATGCTAATTTTTTTATTTTTTTTGCCACATGCTACGACAGAATAACTCACAAAGTCATTTTAAATGTCTTTTAAGCCGGATGTATCTTACGCTAAATAGAAGCATACATTTTTAACATTAAAAACACACGTTACATGTGTGTAAATGACACAACCGTGACACACAAGTCAATTGTTTTCAGTTTGCTAAGAAATGGACTGTTTTACTCAAATAGCGAACCTGTTGTGGTAAAAGTAGGAAAGTGTCATTTGTTTGAGTAAGAGCACCCACCCAAAAATGAGTAAATTTAGGATTAAGTGAAAATTTGTTTTTAAATACCTGCTTGTATCTGAAGAAATTTCCTGTTTTTTGGAAAATTACAACATGTATTGACCACAAAAAATTGCAATGTTATTGTGCAGCCATTGCCCGATTACAAAATGATTGGTCACACGGTGTCTTGGCGGAGTAATGGAACAAAGAGAGCTTGTTTGCTGTTAGATTATCCAATTTAAACTCTGAAGCCGGCTGTTCCATACGTTATTGGCTGCATGTTTTCATTCAGGAGGAGGGTGGGGCTGGCTGGGGTAGGGGGTCCTGCTCTTCCTGCGATCGTGGTAATCACATATTGGCATGATGAGATGAACTTTGGGGTTTATGTATATGAATGTAATTTGTCTAACAGGGCTCTTGCCTGGAGGCTTTCGTTCTGTTTAGCTTTGGGCTTTATAGCACAAAGCAGTTAAGTGTGATTTTATACAGTTTTGGGGAACACGTGTTGTTTTCACATAACGTGTGTACTGTACTTGAAGGAGGACTTGTTTAGTCCAGTATTACTGCCATGTGTATCGTGTGTGGCAGCATCCAGAAGAGGCATTTGGGTGGGTTACTAGTTATGATGTGATGAAGTTATCCAGAACAACAAAGCTCTCAGTGGGCGCAGAGGAACACACACAAAATATTTTTTTTGGCCTGGCAGGGGAAAATGCTGCCTCTTCCTTAAGGATCTTATGTTGTGGAGGTGATTTCATGTGCATTCATCAACAGACAAGAATCATGAGATGTGAAAAATATTCATACACGTGAGAACTTGAGTTATATCTGGCACAATTTTGACATTGTTGACTTTTTGGCCAATCAAGTGCAAAAATATTTATATAACCAAGTTATTCTGTCTTATGCTCATACTTTTATTCACTGCACACATTTACAACAGTCAAAAGGGAGCACATTCATTGTTCAAGGAAACCCTGGGATGCCTTCAAGCTATTTAACTTCTCATTGAGAAGCTTTTCCTACAACTGACAAATGTAATGAGTACTTATCTTGACAAAGTTCACTAACATTGACATTCACATCCTGGTATGATTATACAACAAAAGGTATTGCTTTGTAGGTGAATTTTGTTTTATAAAATCATTTATAATCTATTTCTTATTGTTTTTCCTCATCTGCTCCTCTGTGGTGTACCAAACCAACAGGTAATGCAGTTGAGATGTTGACTGTTGGAAACATGACTCAGCCAAGATGCCCCAAAGCAAGCAGGCATTCGAGGCAGCGCAGACTAGTTACTGCACGTCAATAATACATACTTGAAAATGTCATTGGCACCTTTGCTTTTAGACAGGTGTATTGGTCAGTGTTATTAAGAATGTGAAACATGAACAACAAATCCACTGTGTGGGTTGTGTGTGATTTTATCAAACAGGACATTGTACATGCCCAGACTGGTTTAAACAAGGTCTTTGTCTGTGGAAAAAAAAAAGGATTTCATATCTGCATTCCCAAACATGAAAACAAATTTAAATTCTTACGAATAAAACAGGCTTTCTTATAACAATGACCCATAGTTACCTTTCCCCCTGACCTCACCCACAGCCTCATTGGTGTGAGGCTTCTGTCACTATGGCAACTGTGACATCAATAGCATGCCGGTGGTCAGGTTTTGTTCGAGAGAGGGAGTGAATGAAAGGAGGAAATGGAAGATGAAAAGAGGATGCGAAGGAGGGAGGGGAAGAAATGAAGGAGGAGGTGGCTGGGAAGGAGAGATTTTGCTGGTGTCTGTGGATATTCTTGCTTCATTGCTTTATGTTTCCAGGGCAACTGCAGTATGAAAGCCTGCCTGCGATCCATCCCTTGTGCATGCCTCGTAGATGAAGTTGAGGCCTTAGGACAGCCTGTCCATATCTGCACCTCTCCTGCCGAGGCTCCACCCCATCGCATGTTTCCTTTCCCTTTGTGTTGCTACCGTCTCATTACATAGCTAACTGTTAATTAGTTGTCGCCGCGCGTGAATCAGCTGTCGCGCCAAGGAGCAAATGCGGAATGTGAGAGAAATTAAATAATAAACGCTCACATTCGTCCCTCGTGTTGTGACTAAGCATCTTTTGGAGCAAAGCAAAAAGCAGCATCTTCAACAGGAAACTCGGCTCAGCAACTTCATGGAAAGAAGGGAAAAAAATCAGGATGTGACTCCCATCCTGTTAACCTAGTTAGATCTGAACACATACAGTCGGCTTTGGTGTTGAGGTGAGAGCACACCCTCGTTTTCCTGTCAAGATAGCTGACACACGGGCATAGCCTCTTAAAAAAATGGTTTTAGTTTTCCCACAGTCCCAGATTCGTAACACAGCGTAAACACTGATGTTTTCATTAAGAATTTAACATTACATCAAGTGTTCAATTAAATTATTTTTTCTACTTCCTGATTTCCCTTTTTCTGCTGATGTAAAGGTTGAGCTTGAGCAGAGTTTTATAATCCTGTTGGTGAACCAGAAGGAATCATCTGTTGTTCCATGGGGTGACACTGATTTTTGCAGACAGCAGTCAGCTTATTTTAAGGCTGTAATGCTAACATGTTTCTAATAATTACAACTTCTGCACTTATGTCGAGCCTTTTCTCATTCATTTTTGTACATTTATATACTCACATTTTTACAGTGTTGCAAGTGAACTTGACATTTGCATCACCTGTCTTGTGTGCTGGCTGTGCATACAGCCAGCGGTCCTGTGGCATCTGTGTTGTGTCTCTGGAACTGTGTCTGGGCTGTTGAGAGCAGAGCGGGTGGCTAATGAATGACCTGTCAGAAGTAATGAGGTCCGGAGCACTGGACACCTCATGGTTTCCTCCTCCCTACTCTGCTGAATCACAGGCTTGCCTGCATTGCCTCACCCCAAAAGACTGCACGGGGAAATCTGGTTAAAAATTGGACAGTGTCTAATAAGGGAAGCAGAATTCATACACATCAGTAATCTCTGAAATTTATGACATATGCTCTTTGGTCCCTGTGTTTTTATTACCGTCAGCAGATGAACTATGATCTTTAAGTTTCCTGTTTTGCTGATTTCATAACAATCACAAATCTTCATTGTGCCATGCTGCACATTCCTATCTTTAGCTTTGAGTCACCCAACTGTCAGTCTATGCAACTGCGTCTGTAACTTCTCCCCCAGGCTGTATTCTTCCTAGAACTTGAAATGTGAATGTGTGGAGGGTGTGGCTTTGTGACCTTGTTTTAGGCTTCCTTATTTACCTGAAACTTTTAAGTAGCTGTTCATTTTGGTGCACTTGTTGCCTACTGACCATAACACATGACTATCCAACTCTTTTACGGAGAAAACTTTGTATCCAACGTCTGTGTTTACCACCTTCTTAAACACCCGTTTCAAATGGGTGGTAAAATTCTGTGTAAACATAAAAATGCACAACCAATTTGCAAACATGAGCACCTTCAGCCTAATGACATCATTGTTGTTACAGAAAAAAAGCAGAGACGAAAGCTGTGGTGAAGGCAGCGGGGTAGAGATACTCAAGAATAAGCCCTACACAGATGGACCGGGGGGGTCAGGCCAGTACACCCACAAGGTCTACCACATTGGCATGCACATTCCCAGCTGGTTCCGTGCCATTTTGCCCAAAGCAGCACTGAGGGTTGAAGAGGAGTCCTGGAACGCCTACCCATACACCCGTACCAGGTGAGGTTTGCTACTGGAGGAAGGACACTTCCACAGCTTTCGGATCAGTTAGGAGTTTGCGTTAAACTCAGCAAAAGCCACACAAAACAAGATTTGTTGTTATTTTTGCATGTTTGTGTAGCCCGCTTTTTACAGGATAAATAATAATGTTGTCATGCCCAGAATGGTGAGAGCAGCGATGCCCAGTGGACAGTCCTCCTGGAGCTGCTGTCCCACAAAAAAACAAAAAAACAGATCAAGTTGTCAGAATATTTCAGATATTCAGCTCTGATCGGAATGCAGCCAGCAGCGCTCCCAAGCAGTTAGATGTTGACGCTCCCTCATTCTCAGGACGGGACTGTGGTTGTCTGTGTGGTGCCTGATGAACGCGGACATGGAGGTGCTGAGAAGAGTTGTGTCCTTGACTATACTGTCGAGCTATTGATAGACTGCAATCGCCCATTGACAACCGGTGACAGCTTTGCTTCAGTCGACTCAGATGACATACATAGATCCATCTCACACATCTTGTGTCCCAGGCATCTTCAGCCATTCAGTTTAAAACCAGTTCTCTTAACAGAAGCAGATGTCGACACATAGTCTGCTCTTTGTCCTCTTGTTTTTACCCTTTTTTTGTTGCCTTTTGTCCTTCAGATACACATGTCCTTTTGTTGAGAAGTTCTCTATTGACATTGAGACCTACTACAAACCAGACACAGGCAGCCAAGCAGATGTCTTCAACATGTCGGCAGTAGAGAGGAGGCAGAGGACAGTTGGTGAGACAGTTTTAGTGTTAAATCTGAACCTCTTACAACACAAACTCAGATCTGAAGATAATTAATGTTATAGTTTGATTCTCATAGTCATCGACTACATACATGCTTATTCTGTACCTGCAGCTCCTTATCATTATCATCCGCTGTGTGGTAATACTGAAGAACAAGTACAGCAAGAAATGACCTTTCCATGCAGTGTTTGAAGTGTCTTGATATACAAGTTCTTTTGTGTCTCATCATAAAGAAGCAGCTAAGGCCTACTGGTGTCAGTTGTGTGACACTGCATAGGATTTTCTCCCATTAAATAACAATCATATTTGATATGAGGCTTCGCAGCAGTGGTTTAATGGCATGCAGTTATACAGTTACAGCCTTCATTTTAATTATTTTAATCAAGCTAGCTTTGTGTGTCTGTCAGGCAGAATTGAATATAAAACAAATTCAAGCCATAAATGTTTTCCTGATTTAATCACAAAATGACACATTACGACTTGATATTAAAGATGCAGAGTGACATATCATCATGCAACACATTTAAAAAAAACACGTGGCTCCTACTCATTTTCATTGTCTTTGGCAGATCTCATTGACATTGTGACTGAGCCAATCCCGCTTCATGAGTACAAAGCAGAGGAAGACACACGTCTCTACAAGTCAGTCAAGACCCAGAGAGGTCCTCTGACAGATGACTGGATCGAAGACTACAACGATAACCCGGGAAAGACCCCTATCATGTGTGCCTACAAACTCTGCAAGGTAGAGTTTCGTTACTGGGGAATGCAGTCTAAGATTGAACGCTTCATCCATGATGTTGGTGAGTGCAGGCACAAATGTGATAGTTTTTCACATTATGCATTTCCTCACCGCATGTTTGACAGAAGTGTTTTTCATTATCTGTCCCCAGGACTGAGAAAGGTGATGGTACGTGCCCACCGGCAGGCCTGGTGTTGGCAGGATGAGTGGTACGGTCTGACGATGGAGGACATCCGGCAGCTGGAACTGGAAACCCAGCTGGCACTCGCGACAAAGATGGCGCAGTTTAGTCAGGTAGAGGAGGCAACTGAGGCCAATGGAGGTGCTCCATCTCCAGACAAAGACCTGGAGGCCAAAGAAACCATTAATTCCATTGAAGCAGAGGAGGTGGTTGTCAGCTCAGGTGCAGAAACTCTCCAACCGCGAGGTGTACTCACCAAACAGTGGTCCACTTCATCTCGATCCTCCCACTCATCCAAGAGAGGAGGTGAGGAACATGCCTCAGTGCATGACCATGCATGAGATTCAGATTGGTGTCAGGGTATCACAATGTGCTTTGAATTCATGTGGTAGTTCTTTTATAGAGTTTTTCAGACTCTTTGACTGCAACTTTGCACCGTCCTGAAACACATTTCCCTTTACATATTATCATAACTATATTGACATTTCATTTTGCCTGGATTTGTTCAGTATGCCACGAGACATTTTCCCCTGAGGCATACCATTAACAAAGTCAAATTGTGATATTTGAAACGTCTCTACAGTGGAAGTTAATATGTGTAGAAGGTGACAAGGTCAAGCCTCAGTCAGAACATCCACGTTAATATATCTCCGGTTGTTTCTATGTCTTTTTTGCCATTTCAGTGTAGTACATGGTGATATTGCCCCTAAAATAAAACTCCAGGTGGGTTCCAGGCAGGGCAAAGTTTTAAAGAGTTGGGGCTATCCATAGAAATTATATGTGCATTGTAATTTATTCTGCAGTTCTGCAGTGTCCTCAGAATGTTCCAAAATATATTGTGGAAATATGAAGTCACAGCCTTGAAAATAAGTAACTCAATGCCATTAGTAAAAGGCTGCTGGCACTGAAAGTTGCTCAAGCTGAAGAATTGTTGAATTGATATTAATAAAATCAGACTCCTTGGGAACAGCTTTGTAGTATTCAGATTCTGCTCCCTTGATGTTAATTAGAATGTTTTTTCTATACTTGACTATTTTGTTTTTTAATTTCATTCACGGCTTCACATTTGCTGTATTGTCCAACTTCCATCACTTCACCCAAACAACTTGCTGAATATCGCCTGGGTTATATTTAGCTCCAGGTTGAAGTCATGAATCACATGTCCAAACACACCCATCACTATTGTGGTAACCTTTCCTTGAGGCAGAGTCCTCACTGTATTTGTCACCTGGACCCTGATTCTCATCCAGCGAGACTTGTTTCACCCCTGAAACCCCCCCCCCCCACATCCTGCCACCCCCACCCCCTCCTGAGCTATTTATAGCAGCAGTGCTGACATCACAGCCTACAGAATGCTGACGCGCTTAGCAGTGACCCTCCCTCCACCACTGTTGTTTCCTTCTGAGTGCTGACAGCTACAGCTGTGCCTCCCTCTCAATAATCTGCCCCCCTCTCTTCCTCTGCACTAATGATATACTGAAACATGGGCTAAAGACCCACCTGCTTTTAACATTAGCGATTTTCTACAACTGACATTTGGTTGTTGGTTTGTGTTGTAGTTTATCGGTGTTGCATCACGCTACACTTTTCACAGACACTCCTGACCACCAAGCACTCCATCTGTGATGCAGTAATACACCACAGAGACTGTTGCATGTTTATATCACACTGTATTTGTGTGGGCTGGAGGAGATTGTCAGTATTTCTTTGTCATAGCATGTGTGTGTGTGTGTGTGTGTGTGTGTGTGTGTGTGTGTGTGTGTGTGTGTGTGTGTGTGTGTGCGTGCGTGTGTGTGTGTGTGTGTGTGTGTGTGTTAGTTTAAAAATGGGAGAGAGAGAGACAATAAAACACATGTCTCAAAATAACAATTTTTTTTTTGATCATATGTGGTGTTTTCAGCGAGCCCATCGCGTCACAGCATCTCAGAGTGGAGGATGCAGAGCATAGCACGGGACTCAGACGACAGCTCGGATGAGGAGTTCTTTGACGCCCATGGTAACCACCGTATAGATTTTTCTGGATTGCAGTCAATAGCTAGACCAGGGGTCGGCAACCCGCGGCTTCGGAGCCGCATGCTGCTCTTTAGTGCCTCCCTAGTGCTTCCCTGGAGATTAATCACAAAATAAGAAAAAAAATAATACTGAAAAAAAAAGAGACAAATAATCTACTCATACTGTAGCTAAAAATCTTTACAAACAAAATTTATTGTAAATTTCCTATGTTTTGTTACGTTATCGACGTTATCGTGATGTTTAAAAATTTAGTTGGGCACCTACTAAGACATCTCATATTGCGCTGTGGGGTGCTAGGCGATGTTTTCGTGTATGTGCCACTCGAGCGAGTTACCGATAAGATTTACGAAGGCTGTTTTCCTGTACAAAACCGAGTAGTTCACGAAGTTAGGTTCTGTGATACTGCAAGTTGCTGATTAAATGCCAGAAATGCAACAAAACATAATACACTAACATAATAATGGAGTAAAACTTCAGCACCAAATATGGTACAACAGAGTAGTTACATGGTGCGTCATTCTTTCCAGGATGCGCTGTATGGAAAATTAAGATTTAATTATGAATCTCATTATGCATTTGTAGACTATTTAGTCAATTTGATAGTAGGCTACTATAACTAATATAGACACTTACAGCCTCTGTTGCCTTCATATCGCTTATAGTTTTTTTGTGGTTCCTGACAGGTTTTATTTTTTGGTCCAATTTGGCTCTTTGGACATTTTAGGTTGCCGACCTCTGAGTTAGACCCATAGACATGTTTATTGTGTTCACTTCTGAAAATCCTTCTTGCTCCCTTCTCCCCCTGACTCTGCATGCGTGTCTTTAACCACAGATCAGTTCTTAAGCTTCCCAGATACCCAGCATGCTTTGGGGCTGCAGTTGAAATAGGTGGGTGTGGTGTGACGCCCATGCTCTCTCTGCTGGATAAGTTTGGCCATGGAAATACACCCTGATGCTCGATTCAGAATGTCGTGCCCCCCCCATCGGTCACCTGCCACACACACACACACAAACACACACACACACACACACACACACACACACACACACACACACACACACACACACACACACACACACACACACACACGCACAGTCCTTTACTGATAATGAAGCAGAAAATACCACCCCCCCCAAGAAAAACCCCAAAACAATAAAGCTTATTAGTGTTTGTGTTGTGTAAGTTATTTCATTTTGTCATGTTGATGATTCAAGAATAAAAAGGGCTGCCTTTGATTTTATAGTTTGTGATTCAGCTTTGCTCTTCTGTGCCCACCTGTTTTTTCTCCTATCACTGAGAACGACAGGATGTCGTCAGACGGGACTGTGCTGACATCTAATTGCATGTTGCTGCATGTTCGGTTCCTGAAGTGAACACATATTCAATTTTGTTAAATGATTAAATGTATAATTTACAAATTAGTATTATCAAAGGAAACACATAGTGGACAGTCTATAATATGAACATCTGGTGGTAGCTTCACGTGATGGTGGTGCGCAAATGAAATCTGGAACGTTTGGCTCAGATACATTTTTCTCTTTGAGGTATCTGCACTCATGGTTCTCTCACTAAGCATTTACAGCAAATATTTCAGGTCTGTGTCCCAGATTCATTACGATCTGTTGCGTTGCCTTTTTCTGCATGGTGTAGAGTTTTCTTTTTGAATGAATACAGGAAAGCATCAAGAGATGAGATCTCATCATACATGCAGCATTCGGGATTAACACATCTTATTACATCCCGCTTCAAAGCGGTGATGTAATTGTCAAGTCGTGTGTTCGTCGGTTCATTAGTTTGTCCACCAAATATCTTCGTAATCGTTGGAGATAGAAAGATGAAATAAAAAGCACATTACTCGGGCGGCAAAGGGGATGAAAATGAGATGATGACCTTGCCCTTGAGAAAACTAGGTCAAGGCGAAATTTCAACTTTTGTACCCTCAGGAACCGGATAAGATGAGGGAGAAGGCCAGTGTAAGACCATAGATCAAAGCTAGTGCCTTGATCTACCTATGCGCTGGGTTTGATCTATGGTTTTACTCTCACTGGCTTTCTCCTTATGCACTAGTCAGGTACTACTTTCAGGGTACCCTGACCAACCCTGAAGCCAGGTCAGGGTTAAATCGCGGGACATTGCAGTCTCTGTGACTGCTTTGATTCTAGTTAATTATGGGTTTGAATTTATGAATGATGATCTTAACTTGCCTTGTAAACTAAGGCTATGTCCAGCAGTTATGAGGTCTATAATCTAACTGCACAACTTGGAAATGAAGGTGGATATAACTGTATTTATTGACTGTGACTGCCATGATTTGTCAATTAGGGGAAGGACATTTTTTTTGGATATATTACAAAAGTTTTATGTTACCCCCATCTCTATGTCTACATAACAGGTGAAAGTTCCCATATCTCAGAATCCACAGGACAGAATTCAGTTGAATTCATACCTGTATTGTAGGGACACACCATAAATGTGTGCATCTCATATTTGGTATCTTTTATCTCCTTTTTGTATACGTTTGAATTTTGGCTCATTTCTTGTCATTTTGCTCACATTCAGAGTCTTGTCTGTTATAAACTACACATAAACTGTAAAAAGTTTCATGCATGCTTTGTAGGGCCTTTTTCAGGGTGGGTAAAGGTTTGCATTGGTGACTGCATAGAAGTACACGAAATAATTAAAGCTAAAGGACTGTTTGATTAATTGTGGAATTAATTTGCAGATTGATAATGAAAAATTAGTTTGCATGAATCAGTTAGAATTAATTACCACAAACAAAGATAATAAATGTTAAACAAGTGAGAAACCAACTTCAGACATTGAGAAAATGAACTCCATGTGAAATATTTATATTTGAGAAATAAATATAATTAATTAAATAGTTAATAATTAATTCATAACTTGTTTGAAAGTTAAAAAATGGTCTCACTCTGGTGTTTGAATTTCTGAGAAACTGTCTGGGAAATAAAGTGATGTTAACTTCCGCTCAAAAATTGTGCCATTTGTTTATGATGCAACTACTGTGGAGGCAAATTTGACTATTTCATTTTTAAAATTTCAGATTTCAAATGCAGAATCTACAGTTAACTGGAGATGGATGCTTGTATCTCAGACGTAATTCCACTAGCAGTATAATAAATAATAAAAATGTCCTTACAGAAGACTTAAGGGTTAAAGCAGTATCTGTACCTTTGATTTTAAAACAGTCAGTGGATGGATGACACAGTCCAGCCTTCAGCTGATTCATTCATTCATTTTCGGCCACTTCATATGCCGTAAGGTGTCACAGGGAGCTAGAGCCCATCTCAGCTGGCATAGGGCGTGAGGCGGGGGACACTCTGGGCACGACGCCAGTGCACCGCTGAGCCACACACAAAGACAGGCAACCATGCACATACACACTCACTCCTACAGGCAATTTGGGACCGGCCAATCAACCTGAATTATTATTTGATTAAATATTTGTTTACTCTTCTTCCTTCATAGTTCAGAATTTTGTGTTTTTTGATTTTGGAAAACACTTTTATGGAAATGAAAGAACAACCATTTTACTCCAGGACATGTATAAGCCAGATAGATGTGCACAAACGGAATACTTTTTGATATAACAGCATTACATGGAGTCAATGATCATCATAGTCACTGATCTTTTACATCAGTGTAGGATTACATGTGAAGAGTCAGTTTATTTGGTCTCATCTCTGGGGAAGATTGAAATAGTTTGTGTATGCTGGTCAGTTGTTTTATTACATGAGCAGATAGCAAGTTTAATATCATTCAGTATTCTCTTACGCTGGACACCTTGAATGGTAATAAAATATGTTTGTAATTGATTTAGTTTTTGGGTTTTTTTTGCATTGCCCCTGCAGAGGATCTATCTGACAGTGAGGACGTCCTCCCAAAGGAAATCACCAAATGGAACTCCAATGACTTCATTGACAAGATTGAGGCTGCAGACACAGAAGAAACTCCTGGTATGGAAACAAAAAACATTTAACACAGTCACACTGATTCAGTACTCGATGTTAAGGAAGTGTGTCTGTGTTGCAGATGAGCTGTCCAAGGAAATGACTGTGGATTATGAAAGAGAAACCAGTGAAGAAAGACTAGATGAGGTACGTTTGTCTGTCAGTGTGCATGTCCAACCCAACCAGCCTGCTGTGATGCAGAACCATATCTGAAATACATATTCCTTCATTAAACACCCTTCAGCACCTAAAGGTTTCTCTAATTTATTCCATGAAAGTAATTATTTGAATCAGGTTTTATCGTTTTGAAGATAAAAGAAGGGATTTTTGTCCCTGAGGCTTTCTGTCCTTTGTGTTCAGATGCGTGGCTCTGTTAGCAGCCAAGCCGATAGCTCTCCCATTCCCACCATCACGGTAACAAGGCACCAGCCAGTAAGTAAACATTTTGGCCCTAGTGACTGTGGTCTACAGTAACTCCACAGAGAACCCCGATTCCCCTTATTCAACCCGGTATTTACTTCCCTTGTTCTTTTTTCCCCACCGTGGCCCAAAACCAAGTCCATGTACACACCTCATCCTCGCCCCTGTCTAACTCCAGTGTGTCGCAGCTGTCCTGTTGACCGTACATGTAGTGCTTCTTTGAAAATGTTTTGCATCGGACTTGAAAGACAAAACTGCACATTATATTGTTCAAATTAATGTGACATGACCTCAGGAAGCATTGTTGTCGTCTGATGTCTGTTACCTCAGCCAATGAGGATGTTTTTTCACTGGTTTGTATGTTTGTAAGTCTGTCAGTCTGCCTTTAGCAGGATCACAAAAAAAAAAAAACTACAGAGGGATTTTCATCAAACTTTGTGGGAAAGTTGGGAATATATGACAGAGAAGAGTTTATTCAACTTAAGATCCAGGTTTTAGATTTTTTTTTCCTCTCTTAAACATTGCACTAGAGAGTGGGAGGAATTTTTATTTTTCTGAACATTGCAATATTAGTTTTTCAACCACTTATGACAAGAGTAAGCTACCTGACAGGTGACCATGGATCCTGATGTCAGAGATGGGCAAGTGACAAGGAAGAAAACATAAAATTATGTAAACCTGGGAAACATTCCATTATCACTGAGATGCCTGTGCATGCATGTGTACTGTTTGACAGATCTTTGCGAAACCTATTACGACAGGTTATTAATGGGAATTTAGATTAGGATTTAACCTGACTGTTGTTTCTTGTGAACGTATCTGCTCGACTGAGTTCTGTTCCGTTTCCCTTCATGGTTTTTGCCTCCCTCTGGATGTGAAAATACATTTTGTTCAAACATTTTCTTGTGTTGTCCACATTTGAAATGGCCACAAATATGACTCACAAATAGGATAACATGCAAATACAGTCATTTGAATTATAGATAATAGCCAATGCACTGATGTTTATCCATGATTTTTTTGCCACTCAGTAAGCATGTTGTTTTTGATCATAAAGACGTAAAGAATGTTTTTACGTGTAAATGCACAATAAGGATATATTATAATTACAATATAATTGATTGAACATCATACGAAAGCTATCTGTTCCTTGTTCCTCATCCTACATCTATCTCTTTCATTTCCTGTTCTCAGGAGAGCTCATCTCAACAGTCTCTGCAGCCTTCAAAGATCCATGTGTTGATCTTGGTGCTGCATGGAGGAAACATCCTGGACACAGGTGGAGGGGACCAAAACAGCAAGCAAGCCGATGTCAACACAATTAGTGCGGCTTTTGACACGGTCATGCGTGTTCACTACCCCGCAGCGCTAGGGCGCATCGCCATCCGCTTGGTGCCCTGCCCTGCCATCTGTGCTGAGGCCTTCTCCTTGGTGTCAAAGTAAGAGGACACATACACTTCTTTCAGTACACTACAAGCATCAGGGAGAATGAATTGAAGGTTTTATCTGTTTCTTTCATGTAGCCTGAGCCCTTATAGCTACGATGAGAGTTGTCTGTCTAGCAGCCAGGACCACATCCCCTTGGCAGCCTTACCTCTCCTCGCCACTTCTGCACCACAGTACCAAGAGGCTATGGCAACCGTCATCATCCGTGCCAATCAGGTGTACGTGGACTTCATAAAGTCTTTGGATGGGGCAGCGTTCTCTGGCCAGGTCAGTCGCCTCAAGTTGTATCAGGTTTTTGCTTTCGTTTTTATATCTTGTATTCATTTGTCTTTTTGAACTGTGTTGGAGCGTTTGTACAGGATGGTTTAAGTGAATCATGTCAATAATAAGATTATTTGTTTTAATTATTTGCATTTGTGCGTAACTGCATTCATTGTACACATCTCTCTAGGTGTGTCTCATTGGGGACTGCGTGGGAGGAATATTGGGATTTGATGCACTATGTAGTAGCAACCAGACAGTTAATGAAAGCCAGAACAGCAGTCGCAGGGGGAGTGTTGTAAGTGTACAGGTAAGAGACAAAACATTCACATTAGTGTAAACGTGTCAAAAATATGTTTTAACTCAAAAAACATGAAAGAACTTAGGTTTTATACTTATTTTACCAGACATTGTGGCGACTGCATCAAACATACATCCTGTGTATTTATGTCAGTTAAATTAGCTTCCAAAGTCCTTCTGAAAATATTTTTACGCAACTATAATTGACCGTTTTCCCCCATCGTTAAAATCCATGAAATCTCTCCAAGTTTGAATACTGAATGTTATTAAATCCCTCTCCTCAGGACCAGGACCTTCTGTCTCCTGGCATTATCGTCAACAGCGGACACGGGTCAGCCTCTCCCACCCTGGAAGGCAGCCGCCACCTCAGTCGCAGCAACATTGACATCCCCCGCTCTGGTGCGAATGACGACACCAAGAAACAACTGGCTCGCAAGAGAAGTGACTCTTCCACATATGAGCTGGACACAATAAAACAACACCAGGCCTTCCTGTCCAGGTGTGTTGAGTCCTTACCTGAGAGAGGTTCTTGGTTTTTGTGTTTTAGGCATGGCATGATATGATTTTGTGCCGTCCTTCCAGCTTACACTCAAGTGTGTTGCGAAGTGATGGAGTGTCACGCAGGTCGAGCAGCAGCACCATGCTGGATGGAAGCTCCCTGGGGAAGTTTGAGTTTGAGGTGTCTGACTTTTTCCTGTTTGGCTCACCGCTGGGTTTAGTACTCGCCCTGAGAAAAATAGTCATCCCCATGCTGGATGGTAAGTAAGTTTGGACAGAGAATTTCAATACTGATTTTATCTTTACATCATAAAAAAGAAAGCTCTTAGCAAATGCTCCAACCAAAGAAGTGAGTCCCTATCTTCTTTACTTCCTCCCTCATATCTCTGGTTGGATCTCTCCCCCTAGTGGCCCAGCTGAGGCCTGCCTGTCAGCAAGTCTACAACCTGTTCCACCCGGCCGATCCCTCAGCCTCCCGTCTGGAGCCTCTTTTGGAGAGGAAATTTCACCTCCTGCCCCCTTTCAACGTTCCCCGTTACCAACGTTTTCCTCTGGGAGATGGAAACTCTGCCCTCCTGGGTGAGTCGTCTGCACCAATTATGCAAATCCTCACTAATATCCATTCAATAAAAATCCAACCATGAATGACAGTTTCAGTTTTACACAGTGGATGTATTTCTGACTTGGATTCACGTGTGAAGACACTAATATAAAAGTCAAAGAAGCTACACTAACATAAAATAGCAAAGCATCTAATAATACAGACACTGACTGTAACCTGATTTCGGGCTCTCTATGGACGCATGCCGGAGACAACAGGTGCCTTAAAGACGTCTCTGTAGCAGACGTTTTTCTCTCGTTTGTGCTTCAGCGTCTTCTGTGAAGTAGTTTATTCATCTGAATGTGATCATAGTCCCGCTGGTGGTTTCTGTTTGGACTGGAGTAACCCTTAGAAGCTCAACCCTTCTTTTATTTAAAAAAAAAAAAAAAATATTCAACTGAAATTATTCTCGCGGCAGTGCAGCATGGGAGATAATCAGCTGTGCAAGTATATTTCTTACTTTTCATGCTGGAGTTTTGTTGCATCACAATCCTGATAGTCATCAAATAATTGTTACTGAATGTCACCAGGCCTCCATGTTACTACTCAACACGGTTTTTAGCACTAGTCGATTTTAAAAGGACTGATTCATCAGTTTATGTTTAATTAGGATGTAGAAAATGTAATGATTTGGAGGTTTCCATACATCTAAATCCTTATCTTAGCTTTATGTGATGGTGTTCAACTGATTGGCAGCTGAAATGGGTTTGACTAAGGGCTTGACTCTGCTTCCTTGTCTCACGTTCAATTGTTCTTGCTTCATATATTCTTGTCTTCCCTGTCCTCTTTCTTTCTTTCTTTCTTCCTCTCTCGGCCTTCTGTCCCCACATCTGCATATTGTGTCACTCTACCTTTGCCCCCTCCTCCCCTTGACCTCTGCCCTTTCTGCCCCCTCCGCCTCCCTCTGTAGTGGAGACAGTCCAGAGCAACGCTCAGCTGCTACTTGACAGCGGGCCTCCCATGTCCTTTCGCTGTCAGGAGACGATCAGTGAGACCTGCATCCCTGTGCCTGTGCTAAACTGGCAAGAGGGCTACCTCAAAGCCACAGCTGCCACCATGGAGTGTGTGTAGCCTCTCCCATTCAACTGCATCTCTCCTCACTCCAGTTCACTGTGTTTCTTCGTCTCTTTGTTGCTGTCTCATTCAGACGCTCACATTTCCTTCTACGTGTCTTTTCTAAGTATTCCCATTGCTGTATTTCAAATCATCCCAGAGAAAGATTCAATAGATGAGGATGTATGCCACTAATACACCTTGTCTTTCATTGAAATTGCTTATTATAATTCACTAATTTCCTAGTTAATGTTCCGGTTGGAAATTATCTAATACTGCTATTTTAAAAATTTGCCTTGGAAATACTCGGTAAAATCTGATATGCATGTGTTGTGATGTCATGATGTGATGTCATGATCTGGTCACTACCATCATATAATGATGTCATGTTCAGTGTTTGGAGGATACAAACTTTTCTCTTTTTGTCGGGGGGGTTTTATTGCATCATTTCCAGAACAACAGAGAGCATTTCTGCTATCAACTGAATCTCAGAGACATTTTGAAGATGACATTGCACTGCTTGTTATGTTGTGTTTGCATCATGTGTGCTATGTGGACTTCTATCTATGCATCCCAAATACATTGTCCTGTATGTTTCACCTTGTGATAATGGTCAGATGCCATCTGATTTCATTTTTTGTTTAAAAAAAAAAAAAAAAGTCCATCACCATGTCTACAAAGTCAGATGATTTCAACATGATATTGCTCTGCAATGAGGTTTAAAATCTCTGTAAGAATAAATACTAACATGTGGGTGTGACTGTAACAGATGTAATTTGATGTTCACCAGGTGTTTTATGTACTCATGCACTTGTGTTTCCACATAAAACTGACCTTGGCTGCCTTTTGGTTTCACATGTGCTCTGAAATCATGACGCATCTCTCTCCTGCCACCCTGACCCCACCCCCACCACCACCACCACCACTGGGAGCTCCCCTTTCTTGTGTCTCTGTCTAATGGCATCTCCCTGTTTCGACTCAATAGCGGATGTTGTTCAGTCTCATGGTGGTGTCTTCATGGACAGTTCGTACCCATCATCCCCTGTAACGGGCCCCCTCTCCCGGGGCCAGCGGAGGGCCAGTGAGGTCAGCATTGCCAGCCAGGTCTCAGGAATGGCAGACAGTTACACTGCCACCAGCATAGCCAACAGTAAGTGTTCTCAGTACTGACAAGCTTCTCTTGCATCCACTCACACAATCACTGGTCCAGTTATCCAGCAACCCTTCTCTCTGTTCCAACACCTCAACTCCCCTTCTTCACCCCACCTCTCTCTCCATCTCTTGCTCTCTCTTTCTCTCTCTCTCTCTCTCTCTCTCTCTCTCTCTCTCTCTCTCTCTCTCTCTCTCTCTCTCTCCCCAGCCTTCTCCCAACACTCTTAGTCTGACACCGCACACACCCTGCAATCCAGCTGGAGTAGTCTAGTCAGCAAGACAGGCTTGAATGCCTTCCTCCTTTTCGTCCTTCTGCTTAGCCAGACCTAACACCGAATTATAACCAGCTTGTCAGGCAGTGTGTTTTCTCCATCTTTGGGTGAAATCCCAATATGAGCAGAGGGTACAGTCCAAAAAAAAACAAAAAACCTGTCTAGTGTCTAGTTTCACTGTCTGTCTTACTCTTATCCACTGTCTAAATGTAAATGCAATGGATGAGTGCTGCATTTATCTGATGTTACGATGCATGTAGACACCTGCTTCCCTCAGCCATCCCTACATTGTCCACTAACCAGTGTAATGGCTGCAGAGGAGATGACTGGTATCCTGATGTATGTGAAAATATCCTCCGCTGCCCTCCCTCCCTCTCTCTCTCTCTCTCCCTCTCTCTCTCTCTCTCTCTCTCTCTCTCTCTCTCTCCCTCTCTCTCTTTTATGCTTTTATTTGTACCTCGCATTAGCAGCACAGGATCTTTATTCCTTACAACACAACTGTGGAGAAGAACTCCAGAGGGATGTTGAAGAGTAACACTGCTTTACGTCCTTCCTTTTTTTTTACTATGCAAAAAATTCTTTTTCAGAATTCACTGTTCTGCTGGAGGTTGATCGCTACCATCAGATCCATCTTAGCACCACTTTTCAAACAGTGCATACTGTTGTAAACTGTAACATACTCACATCCATTATTTCATGTATTTTCTGTCTCTTTGTTTTCTTCCCATAGCCAAGCCACGCCCAATTAACCAATCCAAAAGTTTCAGCCTTTTGTCCCAACTCGCCCTATCACCACAAAACAAATTCTTTTTGAAAAGTCCTCCTAAGTCCCGTAAAAAGGCTGTTTCTGATGAGGTCACAGCGTCTCCTGATGCAGATGTAGAGGCGGTGCTGGGCAGTGAGGCAGAGACCAGTGAAGGTCAGATCCCCACTGGTCAGTTCGAGAACTGCCTGTCAGCCGGGCTGGACTCCGCTATATCTGATCTGGTCTCTCTGGACTCCCAGACAGAAGTGGAGCAAGGTACTTTAATAATGGGACTTTTGAACTCAAGCCTAGAGCTCTTCTCTGTGCGCTGCTCTGTTCTTTGTAAATATCTAAACTTTCTCTTCTAAAAATGGCTCCTTTTTTTCTGCTTTTAAATTCTTTCACAAATGATTGATAAGGATCTAGGTCAATCCGTTGATGTTGAGTAATGTATAAATCCAGACTTTGTCCATTCTAATCTATCACGTTGTTTAATGCCCATACTAACATGAGTAACCATCTTTATTTATCATGCGATAACGCATCCCTTCTCCTGATCTTTTTCTTCTTTTTGCACTTAAATTTCACCTCTTGGTTTTTCTATGTTTAACAATTATAACCTGCTGATTTTCCTCTCTTAGCTGAAGAACTTCTGGCATCGGTGGTGACTCTGGAAACTAAAATGGTCTTTTTGCTTTAGCTTTAGGGGTGTAGCGTCTTTACGGGACAAGGCATCACATACATTCTTACAGTTTTAATTGCAGATCTGCACTATATTTACTCAATTCCCATCATAGTTGCAGCCCGTTGGTGGGGCACCAAGCGTTTGGACTTTGCTCTGTACTGCCCTGATGCTCTGACTGCTTTCCCGACCGTGGCGTTGCCGCACCTCTTCCATGCATCATACTGGGAGTCCACCGATGTTGTGTCTTTCCTCTTGAGACAGGTGAGTGAACATTGGAATAACGTCTCTTCATACGTGACTAGCAGACTCTTCATTCCTCTTCTGAGATGCTGAAGATGTGTGGTTGAAATTTCTTTTGCAGGTCATGAGGCATGAAAACTCCAGCATCCTAGAGCTCGATGGGAAAGAAGTGTCTGAATTCACCCCCTCAAAACCTCGAGAGAAGTGGCTCCGCAAGAGAACGCATGTGAAAATTAGGGTTGGTGTCAAACCTAAAAAAGCTTTGAAATAAAACGAATGTTAGTAAGTAAAAGAAGTGACCAGAAAATCCTGACTTCTTTTCTTTTTTTTCTTCTCTCATCCAACAAATAGCACAATTAACAATTTTTTTTATGGCGAGGACAGAACTTATTTTCACCGTGGGTGTTTCTGTCTTCAACAGAATGTCACGGCCAACCACCGTGTGAATGACGCAGTTTTCACAGAGGATTCCCAGCAGGTGGTGACGGGTCGCTTCATGTACGGTCCTCTGGACATGGTCACTCTGGCCGCAGAAAAGGTGACGTCATCTTTTTAGTTCTCACAACAAAGACTTCTGTCGATAATGTAATAATAATAATAGTAATAATGTAATTTGTACTGAAGGTTTTGTAATCCTGTTCAGGTTGACCTTTACATCATGACCCAGCCTCCTTCAGGGGAGTGGGTGTACTTCAACACAGAGGTGACCAACAGCAGTGGTCGTGTGTCTTTCGTCATCCCAGAGGACAAACGCCTGGGGAACGGAATCTACCCGGTCAAAATGGTTGTCAGGTGAGATCCAGTCCTTCTCCCTTCGCTTGTGCTTGCATGCTGGTGTTCTGTTGTTTAAATATTACACATGCGTCACATGTTCCAGATGTCGTTGTTGTCTGGAAGCCTGACCTCTGTTAAATTTGAAAACTTTTTAATTGTTATCCTGGTTCCTCAAAAGAGATGTCAAGACAAAATTATTCCACTTGGACTTTTTATCTTACTACTTTTTCTTGTTTCCAGGGGTGACCACACCTTTGCAGACAGCTACCTAACAGTTATTCCTCGTGGCACAGAGTTTGTAGTATTCAGCATCGATGGGTCGTTTGCTGCCAGTGTTTCAATCATGGGCAGTGATCCCAAGGTGCGAGCGGGAGCCGTAGATGTTGTCAGGTACCAATCTGCTCCTCCTCTCCTGTTGAAACAGGATTTCCTCCCAGAATAAAGCACATTAACATCTGCTGTTGGTATTTATGTTCTGGGATCGGTTCTGCTCTTCCTCCCTGCAGGCACTGGCAGGATTTAGGCTATTTGATCATCTATGTAACAGGAAGACCAGACATGCAGAAGCAGCGGGTCGTAGCTTGGTTGTCGCAGCACAACTTCCCTCATGGCATCGTGTCCTTCTGCGATGGTCTGGTTCATGACCCACTCAGGCATAAAGCCAACTTCCTCAAGGCCCTCACAGAGGTGAGAGAATGCTTTACTTTTAATTAAATTTTAGATAGATAGATAGATAGATAGATAGATAGATAGATAGATAGATAGATAGATAGATAGATAGATAGATAGATAGATAGATAGATAGATAGATAGATAGATAGATAGATAGATACTTTATTAATCCCGGCGGAAATTGCACATACCCACTACTCAGGCATTACATATCGAATAAATACTGGATAAACAGTATAAAATTAAATAAAATCCATTCAACCCCGTGCTGACCTCTCCACCTCCCCCCTGCTCCTCCTGAGAGAGTCATCGTACCCCCTGATGGCACGGGGCATGAAGGAGGACCTCAGCCTCTCTGTGGAGGCGCTGTGTGACAGCAGTCTGCCGCTGAAGGTGCTTCACTGCTGGGAGAAGGTGGTGTGTAGGGGGTGGCTGGTGTTGTTCATGATAGCCCTGACTTTAGACATGGTCCTGCTCTGCAGAAGTGTCTCCACAGAGTCCAGGCTCAGCCCGACCACTGAGCCCGCTCTGCGGATGAGTTTTTAAGACGATCCGTATCTCTTTTCCTGGCCCCCCTACCCCAACACACAATGGCGTATGACAGCACACTGGAGACTACGGATTGATAGAACACGAGAAGGACCTTAGGACAGATGTTGAAGGAGGCCAGCCTCCTTCATGAGGCTGGCCTCATGAAGGAGTGACCAGTCCAGTCTGCTGTCTAGCTGCAGTCCCAGGTACTTATAGTTTCCTACCACCTCCACCTCACTGCCTTTGATGATCACTGGCTGTGGAGAGGGAGGGGAGGGGCCCGCCAGGGGCCCGCCCCGCTCCGCCCCGCCCCCCCTCCCGCCCCGCCCCGGAAATCCAGCACTATCTCCTTGGTCTTGGAGACGTTGAGCTGGAGCTGGTTCTGGTGGCACCACTCCTCAGAGTCAGTAACCAATGCCCTGTACCCCCCCTCATCACCCTCCCGGATACATGCCACAATCGCAGTGTCATCGGAGTACTTCTGTATGTGGCATGTATCCGAGTTGTGCTTGAAGTCCGATGTGTAGAGGATGAAGAGAATGGGGGAGAGCACAGTCCCCTGTGGCGCCCCAGTGCTGCTGGTCACCATAGAAGACAAACAGTCCCCCATACGGATGTACTGGGGTCTGTCCGTTAGGTAGTCTGTGATCCAGCTCACGAGGTAGGGGTCCACAGCCATGGAGGTCAGTTTATCCTGCAGGAGCCGGGGCTGGATGGTGTTGAAGGCGCTCAAAAAGTCAAAGAAGACCACCCTGACGGTACAGCCCCAGGCGTCCAGGTAGGAGAGCACACAGTGGAGGAGGTACAAGACAGCGTTGTCAACCCCAACCTTGGCCTGATAGGCGAACTGGAGAGGGTCCATTGCACCCTGCACCTGTGGACGCATGAGCTCCAGGACCAGTCGCTCTAGGGTCTTCATTACGTGGGAGGTAAGAGCGACCGGTCGGTGATAGTTGAGCTCAGTAAGGCGTCCTTTCTTGAGTACAGGGTCAATGCAGGAGGTCCTCCACAGTGACGGGACCCTCCCCAGCCGCAGACTGAGGTTGAACAATCGCTGCAGGGGGTCTCCCAGTTCCAAAGAACAGGCTCGGAGGAGTCTTGGGGAGACCTTGTCCGGTCCAGAAGCCTTATAGGGACGGAGCCTCCTCAGCATTGTCGCCACCAGGTCTGCAGTGATGACTGTCTCGGTCGTGGTGGGAGCAGGAGGTCGTAGCAAAGTTGGAAGTCCAGTGGTTCAGGTGGGGCCATTGAGCTTCGCAGTTCTAGGAGTGGGCTCGGGAGAAGTGGCAGGGGTGGAAGGAGAGGAAGCACAGGAGGAGGAAGCATCAGTGGAACGGTCTGCAGGGCTGGGAGAGGCCTGGAATGAGGAGCCGGGAGTGGTGGGGGAGCTGAACCGATTGAAAAAGCTGTTTAGTTCATTCATTTAGTTCATTTACCTCAGCTGTCAAGTTAAATACCCAGATGATGCTACCAAATGATGCTTATGTTCATTTGACTGATGCCAGGCTCACATGAAGATCTTCGCCGGCTACGGATCAACCAAAGACATCTCCGTCTACACCTCCATTGGTCTCACTCCTGCACAAATATTCATCGTAGGTCGACCATCCAAGAAGATGCAGCACCAGTGTCAGGTACCAAGAATTTGACCCTTTTTAGTACCAATAAATATATAAATATTCATTTCATTAAACAATAAGGTAAATATTTAACTGCCTCTGATTCTGTTGACAGTTTATCACAGAAGGGTACGCAGCCCATTTGTCCCAGCTGGAGTTCAACCACCGCTCTCGACCGGCCAAGTCTAGCAGTGCACGTATGGTGTTACGTAAAGGCAGCTTCGGACTGGGTGCGAACAGCGAATTCCTGAGGAAGAGGAACCACCTGCTGCGCACCATCTCCTCCCAACCAGCCCCCAGCTCCCCGACAGGCAGCATCCACAACAGACCCGAACGCACACAGAGCCAGTCAGACGGCGAACGCGTGGAGTCCAGTCACAGTTACAGTCAGGGAGCAGCACAGCGCAGCATGAGCATCACAGCCAGCTGCTGGGGTCGCAGCAGCAGCACCAAGCTGGATCCAGGCATCTTCAGCCCCAAATGAGATGAGGAAGATGACTGGAGAGCACCAAATATACAGACATGAGAAAGAGACTCATGATAAATGATGATGAAATGCAGAGATTGAAAAATACATAGCTGGCGCCAAATGGGTTAACACCACAATGAAAACAATAGGTGCTATAAAACAATCTTTTTAAGCTATCTCTCGTCGCACTTAACACCAGTAGTTACAGAAGGGGCTGCATTTATGATGAAACAGGCTCAAAACTCAACAGGCATTTAAAGAACCTCCTCCTGAAACAGGGACATGTAGCTTTCATGATATGACTCCAGACTATTTCTACTGTTAAGTAAAAATTTATCTGTCTTGACCACAAGGTCATCTTCCTGCTCAAGCAAGCTTTTAGTTTGCAACCCCCCCCCCCCATGTGACGACGCAGAGTGGGTACTGGTATTAGGTCCAAGTGCTGATGTTGCAAGTGGAACTGAGTCCTGAGGTGACCGTAAGCACAACACTTACTGTTGAGAGCAACTTTGTGCGTTGCAGTTTTGAAGCTTTTTATGTGATAATCAGATATGTTCATGTCTGGGAGCAGAGCTGAGTCGGGTAAAACTGGATTGAATGTGTTTTACCGAACTCACATTCAGCCAAAACCAATCAAATTGAAGAATCACAAACATTTTTAAAAAAATCTTTGTTTTGGAAGCCAACTTAAAATGATTTGAACTACAATACTTTTTCATATTGAGCTCGCATTTATAAACCAGAATGGCAACACCAAACCATACAGTCCAGTTTTGCTTGTTTTCTATTTGTTTCTCGGACCAAAGAGCCACCCGCTTGTCAAACACGGAAAACCACGTAATTACCCTTTAATTACGGCTGCAGCTCAACTGTTCCTGAGATTTTACAGTATTTCATCACGTCTTTACACAGTAAAGACACTGCAGTACCTTCCTGAATCTGCAATGTATAGCTCCACTGGAAGTCTCCCACGACTGTGGTTTATGTGCCAAAGTAAACAGTGTAGACTGATATGCTGTGCATGAAGACAGAGGAAGTGGCTGGGGCCTCCTGTTTAAAAAGAAAATAGATGTATTTAGTTGAATGCCTTAAAAAGGCTTGTACATACTTGTTATATTACAGTGCAGATCTGGTATCTGGTCCACTGAAGACCAGTTTTTAGTGTCTTCTTTACTCTGGGGGTGATCACCTCCTAATTGAGGATACAGTTTATTGATAAATAATAATAATTGTTATTTAAGACTATAGATATTTTAAAATGTATGGATTTTTGTGAACAAAATGTGTTTTAAAATCACTTTAGCTGTATTGCTGGATTTTTTCCCCCTCAAACATAATTTGCAGCTGCCAAAAACTCAGAGGTCTTTGTGTGGTACAGTATTGTATTTTTTTTTTATTATTATTATTTTGCAGATCACCAGACTTGTATCAACAGAACTGCTATGTCATCTATTGTATGTTTGTTATTAATCGTTTTGTAGATTTGGGATATGGCTTCTCTCTGGTTATTCCTAAGCTGTAAATGAGGCATTGAATGTGGTCATAGAGAATCCTGTTTTTGGGTAAGGTCTCTCTTATTTGTTCT